>NC_061830.1:36168433-36175933 GCF_019202785.1 Penaeus chinensis
GCCACCAAGTTTCCCGGGGGCTTCTTCCCGAGGCTTCCCTGGCATTGAGCCTTAAAGGGAGGAAGAAAAACAAGAGAAGAAAGTGAGAAGAGAACCCTCCTTGGCGAACCCCTGGCCTCTGCACCCTGCAATTGGGCGCCGGGGTCGGCCGTGGACGAGGCGGACGGGGGGCGGGGCCGGGGGATTTACATAGTAGATTGTGGGCGCATGATGGTCGCGGGCGGCCCGGGCCTGATGGATGGCCGCGTGGCTCAAACGTAATAGTTTCAAATGTGGGTGATTACAGAGTGTCGTGCTTGATTTGCGTGGCGGATTATCGTCCATTTTTCGTATTGCTCTCCCCTCGCTGTCCGTCTCTTCTGATCTGTTTATATCTCGTAGGCTCTGTTTGTGTTTTACTTCAAGGACAGGAGGAAATTGAAGTAATCTTAAAGTAAAGGAACGTAGAGTTGGGAGACGTAATTTTGTTAAAATTTGGTCATGAGAGAAACAAAGTAATAGAGAGAAAGAGACGCGAGGAACGAAGATAAATAGAGAGGGGTGACAGAAAAACAAATAATAAAAGTGGAGAGAAAGAGAAATAAAGAGAGAGAGAGAGAGTGAAAGAAAGTGAGAGAGAGAGAGAGAGAGAGAGAGAGAGAGAGAGAGAGAGAGAGAGAGAGAGAGAGAGAGAGAGAGAGAGAGAGAGAGAGAGAGAGCCTTTTGAGCACAACTCAAGGTCGCCAGTTAGCGTTTTCGCATGTTCCACGCCGATGTGCGAAGTCCCGACATCATTAACATGTGCTGTCGCAGGCGACGTGTTAATGCCTCCGCCTGTTAATAGACAAGGCGGCGATCATGTCTCGTTAATTGTGTCCAGTTAGGCTGTCCTTATGCATTGCTTGCATGCTCATTTTCCCTATATCATTGCGGAAGGAGCGTCGCCAAGTGTGGGTTAAGTTAAGTGTGTACCGTTTCATCCGGGACTTAAAAATTATATTTTATGTTCTTTGCTTTCATTCTCTTGCGTGGTAGCCTCTTGACTATATTATATCTGTTCGTTTCCCACCGTACTGTTAAGCATCAGATATAATTTCTCTTCACTTTTTTTTTTTTTTTTTTTACCTTCGATTATCTTTATTTTTTTCTATGTTTGTATCTAACATTTTTAACCGCAGTCTATCCCGTCTCATTTGTATATCGAGACGGCACCACTGCCCATCCACCCACTGCCCATCCACCCACTGCCCATCCACCCACTGGCCATTCACCCACTGTCCATCCACTCACTGCCCATCCACCCACTGGCCATTCACCCACTGTCCATCCACTCACTGCCCATCCACCCACTGGCCATTCACCCACTGTCCATCCACTCACTGCCCATCCACCCACTGCCCATCCACCCACTGCCCATCCACCCACTGCCCATCCACCCACTGCCCATCCACCCACTGCCCATCCACCCACTGCCCATCCACCCACTGGCCATTCACCCACTGTCCATCCACTCACTGCCCATCCACCCACTGGCCATTCACCCACTGTCCATCCACTCACTGCCCATCCACCCACTGGCCATTCACCCACTGTCCATCCACTCACTGCCCATCCACCCACTGCCCATCCACCCACTGGCCATTCACCCACTGTCCATCCACTCACTGCCCATCCACCCACTGGCCATTCACCCACTGTCCATCCACTCACTGCCCATCCACCCACTGGCCATTCACCCACTGTCCATCCACTCACTGCCCATCCACCCACTGCCCATCCACCCACTGGCCATTCACCCACTGTCCATCCACTCACTGCCCATCCACCCACTGCCCATCCACCCACTGGCCATTCACCCACTGTCCATCCACTCACTGCCCATCCACCCACTGCCCATCCACCCACTGCCCATCCACCCACTGGCCATTCACCCACTGTCCATCCACTCACTGCCCATCCACCCACTGCCCATCCACCCACTGGCCATTCACCCACTGTCCATCCACTCACTGCCCATCCACCCACTGCCCATCCACCCACTGCCCATCCACCCACTGGCCATTCACCCACTGTCCATCCACTCACTGCCCATCCACCCACTGGCCATTCACCCACTGTCCATCCACTCACTGCCCATCCACCCACTGCCCATCCACCCACTGCCCATCCACCCACTGCCCATCCACCCACTGCCCATCCACCCACTGGCCATTCACCCACTGTCCATCCACTCACTGCCCATCCACCCACTGGCCATTCACCCACTGTCCATCCACTCACTGCCCATCCACCCACTGGCCATTCACCCACTGTCCATCCACTCACTGCCCATCCACCCACTGGCCATTCACCCACTGTCCATCCACTCACTGCCCATCCACCCACTGGCCATTCACCCACTGTCCATCCACTCACTGCCCATCCACCCACTGGCCATTCACCCACTGTCCATCCACCCACTGCCCATCCACCCACTGGCCATTCACCCACTGTCCATCCACTCACTGCCCATCCACCCACTGCCCATCCACCCACTGCCCATCCACCCACTGCCCATCCACCCACTGCCCATCCACCCACTGCCCATCCACCCACTGCCCATCTACCCACTGGCCATTCACCCACTGTCCATCCACCCACTGCCCATCCACCCACTGCCCATCCACCCACTGCCCATCCACCCACTGCCCATTCACCCACTGTCCATCCACTCACTGCCCATCCACCCACTACCCACCCACCCACTGCCCATCCACCCACTGCCCATCCACCCACTGCCCATCCACCCACTGCCCATCCACCCACTGCCCATCCACCCACTGGCCATTCACCCACTGTCCATCCACCCACTGCCCATCCACCTACTAGTCATCCACCCACCCATACACGCGGCATGGCCCCCTGGTGAGCGAGCGCGAGTATGAGGTCTCAGTTAGTTATTATTTTTTACCCATACGAGAATATTAGTTTGGTTGAGTATAAGGTTGGTGGAATATAAGTTTGGTTGAGTATAAGGTTGGTGGAATGTAAGGTCAAAAGGGGATATGGCTGTCTATTTCGTAATGAGTTTTATTTTTCGTGGGTCGTGCTGGTTGTTATTATGGTTGGTGTTGTGGTTGTGGTTGTTCTCGTGTGAAAGGAGATTGACGGTCAGGACGTTAAACTTTTTTGTTGTCTTTGTTTTTTTTCGTAGACAGCGTTCCCCTCATATCTTCCCTCCTCCCCTCGTCTCCCTCCCTTCCCCTCCCCTCCCCTCCTTTCCTCACCTCTTCCATGTCCCCTATCCCTCTTCTCCTTCTTCTCCCTCCCCTACCCCCCTACCCCCCATCCGCACTCCGGACAATGCACGCCGCGAAGGCAGTTTCGGCGATCACTCAAGAGAAGATAAATTGCGGGACCTCGCGGCGTCCCGAATCCTACATCCTTCTCGCCGAATCGCATCCCGACCGCGAGAAGTCCTGGAAGGGAGGGGGGTCCTGCGGGCAAAGGGCTGGGAGTGGGGGTTGGTGGGGGTGGGAGGGGTGCTCGATGTTTGCATTCGGTCGGAGGCGCCGCGGAGGATTCACCCTGGCGGAGCGTCTCGGGGGGTGTGTGTGTGTGTGTGTGTGTGTGTGTGTGTGTGTGTGTGTGTGTGTGTGTGTGTGTGTGTGTGTGTGTGTGTGTGTGTGTGTGTAAGGATAACCGTTGAGGGTTTCCTGGGTAATATAGGATGATTAAGTGTTTTTTATGCCCCAGAGGAGGAGGATAAAAAATGAGGAACACAAAGACAAGGACAAGAAATACTAATAATGGTGAAAAAAACACGCTGATATCGGCTTCTCTGCATATTTATGTGCGTTTTCTGAGAATTTTCAGAGCGCGGTTGTATTTGTGCAAGTCGGGTCGTGTACGCGTGACTGCACGCGCCCGCTGCAGTTCGTGCTTTCAGCAAACACGGGATACGGGAATGCAGGGCGTGGGAAGCGCTTTGCTGGCGCGTCGGGGAACGGCGACAGAGGGAAAGCTCGCGGCGCCCCAGACGGGCGTGGGGGTAAGGCCGTGTCCGGGAGATCTGCGTTAAGATTTATGCTTTTGCGTTCCTTAATCTTAGCTGGCGATGCCCGGCCCAGGCGCGGCGCCGTAATTTGACGGTTTACGATCATAGCTTTGCCAAAGTACGAGCCGCTCTCACATTAAGGCTCGGACATAAATTATGATAACTGGTCGTATCAGCGGCCAGATTACACCCCCACTGTGCCAAATGGTGGTTGATATTAATTCGAATTTCTTCCTTTTCTCCAGGACCCGCAGACCCGGTGGAGGTGATGGTGGCCAGGAGGCCGCGCTGAGGAGGAGGACGACCGGCACAGGAACGTCTGCGGACTCGGCGGGCGCAGCGGCGGGGGGACCCTCTGCTCGGCCCCCAGGCACGAGGGGGAGGGACAACGAGCTTCAGCGAGCGAGCGCGCGCCATGGCGGAGCTCAACAGCAGACGGCGGCGCTGCAGAAGCAGGCCTTACTTGATCGCCGCGGCGGCCCTGCTGTTGGCGGGGAGCGTATCGTCGATGCCCGCTAGGAATGGTAAGTGTTGTGTGACGTCACCGGGAGATGTGAAGGCTGATGTGTGTCGAGAGAACAATGGCTCCCTGCGGCCGAGGGAGTTTGGCCGGTTACGTCACTGCGTATCTGATCCCGGGACGGTGTCGATAAGGACGGATCGCAAGACCAGATTTCTCTGTTCCACATTTAATCCTTTAGTAGCGTCGTGTCACGGGAACGATGGTATACGGCTAAGCATAGTCCCGTTTTTCTGTTTGACGAAAATAATTCAAGGATCGGTATCTACTGTGCGATTGAAGTCACTCTTAAGTAAATTGGAACTGGTTCTTTTCATGTGATTTTAGTACTATTTTGTTCTGTAGTAGACGGCAGGCGTACGATTGGGTTTAATAAGCATCGGGAGAGAGCGCAGGAGCTGCTTGTGGCGGAAGAATTGCAAGTAGCCATGTGTGTGCGAGAGAGAGAGAGAGAGAGAAAGAGAAGAGAAAGAGAGAGAGAGAGAGAGAGAGAGAGAGAGAGAGAGAGAGAGAGAGAGAGAGAGAGAGAGAGAGAGAGAGAGAGAGAGAGAGAAAACATATGTGAGTGTGAGTGTGAGTGTGTGTATGTTGTAGGGGAACGGGGATGCTGGCCGGATGAGTGGCACTTGAATGGTCGTTGCCTGACACTCTTGACCGATCACCAGGCTGCCCAACTCACGCCCACACTCGCGCCCACGTCTATATACCCACCATCTCTTCCTACGCCCACAGAACCCACGCTTCACGCCCATGCTCTTGATACATTCCCCTTCGCAGTCTCTCTTATTATTATAATAATTCCCACGTGTCCGTCCACAGCGTCGACACCTCTTCCGTGGCTCTGATCCGTCCATCTACTTCTGTCTTTTCCGGTTCCTCCTCTCCCCCTCCCCTTCTCACCTGTACGTTCACCTGCCCCTCTTTACCCCTTGATTGTCCACCACCTGCCCCTTTCAGCCCTCGACTGCTTGACCCTTCTATTGTACCTTTTTGACTCGTGACCTCTTGTATTCCCCGAAACGA
This sequence comes from Penaeus chinensis, assembly GCF_019202785.1. Lineage (NCBI taxonomy): Eukaryota > Metazoa > Arthropoda > Malacostraca > Decapoda > Penaeidae > Penaeus > Penaeus chinensis. Next base: position 36,173,992 of record NC_061830.1, read on the forward strand.
CTCCTAGGCTATAAACCAAACGTCTTTTTCCTAAGGTCTTTCCCCTAAGATTTGCTAGCGGCTGATTTCTTATTTATATCGTTTTGTCTTGTTGCTGTTTGGTTAGTTCTGCTATTTGCATTGATGTTGGGATGCCTTTCGTGCATTTTTTTTTACCGTCCTCACATTTACCTGCAAGTGTTCGAGTCTTGTTAGTCTTCTTTCAAACTCTCCTTCCCCATTCCCTCTTTCCCTCCTAATGCTCCTGCCTTATCCCTTCTCCTCCTCCTGCCATTTATCCCATCTCTTACTTTACCCCTTTACTTCCCATCTGTCCCTATATCCCTTTACCCCCTCCCTTTGCCCGCTTCGTCTGCCCCTCTATCCCTCCCTCCCTTCCATCTGCCCCTTTACCCCCCTCCCCTCTACTCCTCTACCCCCGCATGCCCCCTCAACCTCCCTCCTCTCCATCTGCCCCTCTAACCCTGCCCCTTAACCCCTTCAGCCTCCCCGCCCCGTCTTCCCCTCTACCCCTAAACCCCCCTTACACAAGGTCACCACCTACTGGATAACGACGCCTGGACCCCTCGTAAAGGAGACCTGATCGCAGATTAGCCGATAAGATCACTAAACATTATTTAGGGAACACAATGCTGCAGTCTGCGAGTGCGGGTAAAGCAAGGATGGGTTTACTATACCTCCTTCCCCCCGCTTCCTCCCTCCTTCCTCCTCCCTCCCTCCCCCATTCTCTTTTCTTTCTTTCATTCTCTCTTTCTCGTAATGTTTTTTTTTTACCTTTGATTTTTCTGTCCGTGGCTGGGTGGCAACCAAGCGCTTTGCCGCCATGGGGTTAGAGATGATTTTAGGGATATCGCTTTTGTCCATGTAACTCGGCGTGTTTGGAGGATCCGCGTGCCCACAGACACTCACCTGGGAACACGCACACATGCACGTACATTCACATACCGTTACAGACTGTTTGCGGTTGTTATTTGTGTGCACTCTTCATCTCTCTATCTTTCCTACTCTCCCTCCCACCCCCCTCTCCCTCCTTCCATCCCTTTCCCCTTTCCCTCTCCCACTTTCTCTTTCTTATCTAAATCTTAGTTCCATTCTCACCAATGTTTGCCCACCTCGTCTCTCTCTCTCTCTCTCTTCCTCTTCCTCTCTTCCTCTCTTCCTCTCTTCCTCTCTCTTAACGGGAATCGAGGGAACGGTGGCCTTAGATTTCGATATATATAATGTAAAAGGTTGACATTGATTTAGCATCATCTCGGTATCTGTAACTGGCCTGCTGAGCGTGCTTCGAGCGACCGCCATTGTTTGTAAATATAGCGAGGGATGGGGGGGAATGGGGAGATGGAGGGGGTGCAGGCAGAGTGGTGGTGCGTCCCGAAAGCGAAGTGAGGACCGTGGCTAGTGAGGTGGTGAGGGAGGGCGGGTGTGTGTGAGTGACGGGCCGAGTTGGGGAGGTGAGGCATCATGTGGTGGAGTCACGGTGGAGAAAGAGGAGGAGGAGGAGGATTGGGGGGGTGGAAGAGGATAGGAAGGATGGGAATTGGTAGGAATGGGAATAGGATGAGGGGTAGAGAAGGAAGAAGAAGGAGGATTGGTAGGAAGGAGGAGAACGAGGAGAAGGGTCATCCATCACCCCTGGAACGCGGCATGTAATTTGCACCACATTTGAACCTCGCACACGACGGCCCCGCGCGCCGTCCCGTGTCGGACCTCGGCGCCCTTTCGATGCAGCCGGCGAAGATGCTGACGGTGCTGACGTTTCCCCGAGTTGTGTCCGTGTGTGGCCCTGCGTACCTCCATGCTCGCCCACGAACTAGACACTGGAGCCGTCCCGATTTTTGTGACGTCTAAAATAACTTACTACGCACGATCTTCTCACGCCCGCGAAGACCCTGCGCCGCCTCCCCACGCCCGCGGAGAGTGATAGGGCCGGCGCGCAGGTGGA
>NC_061830.1:36178433-36183433 GCF_019202785.1 Penaeus chinensis
GAAGGAAGAGGAAGAAGAGGAGGAGGAATAAGAGGAGGAGGAGGAGGAGAAAAATGAGACGCACCGAGCGAGGCACGGCCCTTAGCACGCTCGGGGGAAAAAAAAAACTTGATGGATTGAATATAATGGCGAGAGTATGACTTATATTGACCACGCTAAGGCAATAACATGTGTTCTTACTTTTCTTACGATGGACTAGACATTATATCCATTCCCAATGATAAGAGAAGGGCGAAGAAAACAGAATACCATCTCCTTCGTGGCTTCGTAGCGTGCGGCGGGGTAATATCTGTGAATATCTCTGGCCAGGATGTACGTGTGTATGTATGTATGTCGGCTTCGGGTAGAGCCGGGTGAACCTCATGCGCTGATGAGTACTTTCGTGACTGGTCATCAAGGCTTATATTTGGACCCTTCCCCCTTCCTCTCCTCCTCCTCCTCCTCCTCCTCCTCCTCCTCCTCCTCCTCCTCCTCCTCCTCCTCCTCCTCCTCGGCTCTCCCCTCCCCCTTCTTCTCGGCTCTCCCCTCCCCCTCCTCCTCGGCTCTCCCCTCCCCCATTGCCGCTCCTTTCGACCCCTCTCCCTTCGCCGCAACACTCGTACCTCCTTCCCTCTTCCCTCCCTCTTCCCTCCTCCCCACCACCTTCCTCCCTCCTCCTCTCCTACCTCTCCTACTTCTCCTACTTCTCCTACCCCTCCTCCCCAACCTCTCTTCCTCTCCCCCTACCTCTCCTACTTCTCCTACCCCTCTTACCCCTCCTACCCCTCCTACCCCTCCTACCCCTCCTACCCCTCCTACCCAACCTCTCTTCCTCTCCCCCTACCCCTCCTCCTCTCCCCCTCTGTCTACCTACCCGTCACCTGCCTAGATAACACATCTCGAGGAAAAAGAAATGTTAAAAAGTCAAGGAGTCGGTGACGGAGACGCGCATTACGTGTATAAATTGTGAGTGACGCCCCGTGGCAGGTCCGACACACTCCGGCGCCCGTCCCGCCCTTCCTGCCAGGCCTGCCGCCAACTCGCCCTAGGCCTACTGGCTTCTGGGTCTTCAGGTTGGTGCTCGTCCTGTCTGCGACGGAGTGGTACTCTTAGGAACATCCGTAGTTCGTTGGAAATCAAAATCGATTGCTTGTATATATTACGATGTTGTGTGATTTGTTTTCTTAAAATTAAAATGCCGTTTTAAGGCTCAGTGAGATGCCGACCTATAGTTAATTTGGAAATGTGATGTAGACCCATGGAATTAACGGATTTTCGTTTTTCTCATTAAATGAGGTGAATTTCTGTTGGCAAGAGCAAGGGAAAACTAGTTCGTTTTAGCCATTTAGTTGTAGTGTCATTGGCTGACGTGTGGTTGGTCGTGTTTCCCAGTTCCCATATATTCCACTCGATTGCGGGCACGTTTCTGTTCGAATAGTAAGGAAAGTGCTTAAATTCCTTGCTGATGTAAACACGGCGTTTGGGCCGCTAACAAGAGGGGGGCGGAAGGTGGCTGTCGGGGGAGCGAGTGGGTGGCCGGGGGAGGGGGTTCGTGGGCGCGTGGCAGCACATGTTCCTGCAGTTCTTCTACCCCCCCCCACCTTGCTCCCCCCACAAGGTATGCGGAGGCTGTGGGGGGAGGAAGCAGCCGTCAGCATGTCGAGGTCGAGGCCGTGAATCTCAAATATGCAGCGTGCGTGACCCTGTCCCAGCCATGAGCCCTGCGATTCCTCCTTCCCCTCTCCACCTCGCTTTCGTCCTCCCCTCTCTTCTTCCCATCCTCGACACTTCCCTCTCCCTTTCATCCCCTCTCCCCTCTCCCTCCTATCCCCTCCCCTCTCCCTCCTCCCCTCCCCTCTCCCTCCTCCCCTCCTTCATTACGATTCGCCCTTTGCTTTCCGTATCTTGTTTCAGACTACTCTTCCTCTCGTCTCGCGTCTCTCCCTCCCTTCCCTGTCTCTCCTCGACGCTCCTCAGTGTCCTCCACAGGTGTAATCTCCTGGTTCTTCTCAGCGACGTCCCTGTGTCTTGTGATGACTACTTACCTTCCTTATGTATTTGTGTGCGAGTAATTAATTGTCCGCTTCTTCCACCTTTCCTGTTTTTCCTCTGTTAGCCAATCAATTCCTAGTATATTTTCCACGTACCCACACCATTTCCTTCCCTCGCCATCTCCGGTAATGCAGTTTTGGTTCTTCCTCCTCCCTTCTCCCTTCCCTCCCTCCCTCCCTCCCTCCCTCCCCTCCCTCCCTCCCTCCCTCCCTCCCACCATCCATCCATCCCTCCCCCTCCCAACACATACGAAAAGAGCGTTACGCCGTCCTTCGCGAACACACAAGGGTGAGATTTCCTCGGCCACGAAGGGAGCGTCCGACCATCCATGCTCGCGTGGGTTATTACTTTCGGCAATCGGCGTGAGAAATTTCGAGTATTTCTGATGGGCGGCTGGTCCTTGGCGAGGGGTTGGGGGAGGAGGGGGGAGGTGGGGGGAGGGGGAAGAGGCAGAGGGGCAGAAAGGGAAAGAGAAAGGTAAAATAAATTATCTTGAGAATAGATCATAGGCTGAGAGGAAGGAGAGAGAGAGAGAGAGAGAGAGAGAGAGAGAGAGAGAGAGAGAGAGAGAGAGAGAGAGAGAGAGAGAGAGAGAGAGAGAGAGAAGAAGAAGAAGAAGAAGAAGAAGAAATAGAGACAGGCAGGCAGGCGATAACGGAGAGGGGAAAGGAGGGTCACGGTGAAATCGTCCTTAATGAACTTCAAAATGCCATTACTGTCAAGAGATAGTGCTTATCTCTCTTTACATCTTTCAAACCATCATTATCCGTGGTTGTTGCCTATTTACACCTCGTCGTCTGCCTTGTTACGATCGTTCTTTTTAATTGTCACTTTTAACTGTTATAGTTCTAGGGATCGTTTGTTATTGTTGTCGTTGTTATTTTGTGTTACGCAATCCTCGATCTCACCGCTGTGGTTATTACGGCGGTCGTTGTGGCTATTAATAAGTTTTCATGGCGTTAATGTATTCATGATAACAAAGAGGAACGGAATAAATAAATTTGTAGTGACAGAAATTATTACCAGCTTAATAGTAGTTTTTTTTCCTTCCTTTTTTTTATATCATTTTTTGCTGCTCGAACAACCCCTTGTCTTCATTAGGCCGGGACTTTCATCCCAGACATCCCCCCCCACCCCACCTCTCTCTCTCTCTCTCTCTCTCTCTCTCTCTCTCTCTCTCTCTCTCTCTCTCTCTCTCTCTCTCTCTCTCTCTCTCTCTCTCTCTCTCTCTCTCTCTCTCTCTCTCTCTCTCTCTCTCTCTCTCTCTCTCTCTCTCTCTCTCTTTCTCTCTCTTTCTCTCTCTTTCTCTCTCTTTCTCTCTCTCTCTCTCATCCCCCTCTCACTCTCATTCTAATTCTCTTTCATTCTCATTCTCCCTCCCCCCCCCCCTCTCTCTCTCTCTCTCTCTCTCTCTTCTTTGTTGTTTTGTCCGTCTTTTTTTCTCTATTATTGGATAGTCGAGTGTTCCCCAGCGCCGCCCTCGTTTTTTCTGTAAATTACCATAATCTTGTAGATCTGTGGGGCGTGATTTGTCGAGATTTACACATCGCGGAGCAATTTATCTTTTGTCCTGCGAGACATGTTTTTTTGTTTGTTTGTTTAGGTTGTATCTTTGTATCTTTGTATCTTTGTCGTTGGTGTTTTTGATTGTGATGATTTTAAAGAAAATGATACAGATAGTAATGGCTAAAAAAAAAAATAATAATAATAATAAAAAAGATAACGATAAATGGTAAAAGATATTCACAATAGAACAGAAAAGTGATATATCCTGGCAAAGGTAAAGGTAATGATAAAGATAATGATGATCAAAATGAAAAATAACAGCTGTGATAATCTAGACACCATTAATTATATTCCCACTGTCGGAAAATCCTGTTCTTAATTTCACGAGATTTCTGAAATGACACTTTGCGGCGGTCACGAGACGCTTCATGGCGCTTCATTAAACGTACATCTCGTTCTCTCTCTCTCTCTCTCTCTCTCTCTCTCTCTCTCTCTCTCTCTCTCTCTCTCTCTCTCTCTCTCTCTCTCTCTCTCTCTCATGAATGCGGGAGAGAGATGCTGAGCTGAATCGGGTTGAAAGAAGCGTGTGTTGTTAGGGTGATTAGACTGTGTATCTGTCTGTCTGTCAGTCTGTCTGGCTGTTTTTTTAGGGGGGGAGGGGGTGTTACAGATTTTCTTTTTCTCCTTACCTATCGATTTTATGTCGTTTCTTTTCTGCCTTTGTTCTTCAGTTAACCGTTTTTTGTTTTTGTTTTTAAGCTTTCGATTTCCCTTTCTCCTACTTCAGGTTTCCTTTTCTCGCCGCCTTTAGCTTTCCTATCTCTCTTCTTCCTTTCGCCCTTCGCTCCTGTCTTTCCTTGCGTCTTTGTGACTCTCTCCCTGTTTACTTCCTGTTGTTTTTTTTTTCCCTTCTTTTTTATTATCTCGAGGAGGGAAGGGATGCGGTGGGGGGGGGGGATCTCGGAGGAAGAGTGACAGAGCCACCCACGCGGGCGTCACCGGGCCGCCCACTATACGTGCAGATGTGTGGGTGTGGGGGATATTAAATTATGATGGGAAGAGGGAAAGGGAAGGACGCAGGAAAGATGCAAAAACAAAGAGAAAATTGGACGAAGGAGAAAATTGATTGGGCAGTTGTTTTGAGGAGTCGAAGGCGGAGGAAATTGAGGAGGAGGAGGAGGGAGGAGCAGGTTGAGCATTGCTATCTGTTAATTAATCTTTTCTTTTTCCTCACTGTTGTTTTAGCTGTTTTTTTGTTTTTTTTCCTTATCCTTTCTCGTAATATTCTCTTTCCCTTCGGCCTTTCAACATTTCCTGCTCTACGTCAGAAGTAATCAAACAAAACAAGAAAGTTTATGTTTCCCATTCTACAAGAAAATACAGATGCTCTGATTATAGCAGGTGTGGGGAGGAGGATAGGGAGGGAAAGGAAAGGAAAGGAGGGGAAGTGAGGGAAGGAGGGG
>NC_061830.1:36188433-36190933 GCF_019202785.1 Penaeus chinensis
GGTGTCGTAAGCCTACATGAGTGATGAGGCAAGGGCGGACGTGCGTGCCGGACCCGAGGAGGCGGGAGGCGGGAGGGGATGTTGCGGCCGGAGTGAAAGGCTGTCTTCCCAGACCGTCACAGCTGCTGTCATCGCGACGCGAAAGATCGTACTTTCACGAAATACAGGAGAGGAGGGGGGCTAGCCTAGTCGGGAGCTGATTAACGCTCTTTCGTTTGCAAGAAAATATGTCCTCAGTTTCACATCTTGGAAAGATCGCCCATAGGTTCTGCTTGCCGTTCCGATTCGGCGAAGCAACCAATGTCCCTTTATCCGCGAGCCAGTACATCTGACGATAGCTCTTGCTTGCCCGCATCTCACGCCCATTGCAACAGCATCTTCCCAGTCCTCTCTGAGTGTTGTGATTAGTCAGCGCCGATGCCCAGATGGCGGAGCGGGGGAACGACCGTCGCCTCAAACAACCAAATTGGTGTTTTGCTTTGAAGCGACGCCGCCGCAGCCCTCTTGAGCGCCGCGCCCTTGACTAACTCCTTCGTATTCCTTCGCGCGCCGTCATTGTCCGCTGACGTAGAAGGTGTTCTCCTGACGGAATGGTTTAAGATTATAAAGATGAGGGGGGTTTGATGATAGTGTGAGCGACGGGGACCAATTAAGTCGAACTTGGTAATTGTGGCTTTCAGGGAAGTCGTGATAGGCACTCCTGATGGGGTTTACAAAGAGTAAATTGTCCGTGACAGATCTTCGATTGATGCATATCTCTCTCTCTCTCTCTCTCTCTCTCTCTCTCTCTCTCTCTCTCTCTCTCTCTCTCTCTTTCTCTTTCTTTCTCTTTCTCTCTCTCTCTCTCTCTCTCTCTCTCTCTCTCTCTCTCTCTCTCTCTCTCTCTCTCTCTCTCTCTCTCTCTCTCTCTATCTCTCTCTCTCTCTCTCTCTCTCTCTCTCTCTCTCTCTCTCTCTCTCTCTCTCTCTCTCTCTCTCTCTCTCTCTCTCTCTCTTTATTTATTTATTTGTTTTCCTCCACATACACACATATATATATGATATGTATAGGGGTGATGTGTGTGTGTGTGTGTGTGTGTGTGTGTGTGTGTGTGTGTGTGTGTGTGTGTATATGATAAATATGTGTATATATACATACATATGTGTGTATGTATGTATGTATATATATGTATATATGTGTATATATATGTGTATATATGATATATATATATATAATATATATAATATATATAATATATAATAATATACGAGTAAATTACGATTACAATGGCCTTTATGATTACTCTGACCATCGTTATCATCCCTCCATCCTCGCCTTCATTCCACCTCGTGACCTCGTCTCGGCAGCGCCCTAAACCTCCCCTTCCTCCCGCAGAAGAGTACGACTACGACAGCGGCGGCGGGCGGGACTTGGCGCAGGACGGCGTGTTCGGCGATGTATCGACCCAGCGGCGGGCGACGGTGGGCGACAGCATCCGCCTCAAGTGCAAGCCCAAGGTCGACTACAAGCTGCCTCGCGTCGTGGACTTCACCTGGTTCTACAACGACCAGGTTCTCGATCCCGGCAGCAACCCCAGGATCAAAGTGTCGGATAACAAGTAAGTTTTTGTTTGTTTGTTTGTTTGTTTGTTTTCTTTTCTTTCCTTTTTTTTTTTGTTAGGTAGTTAGTTATTTAGATTATTTGAGGTTTGATTAAAAGATATTGGTGATTGTCTTGTTACGAAGACTGTATGAAGGTTCCGCTGTTTTTTTTTCTCTCTCTCTCTCTCTCTCTCTCTCTCTCTCTCTCTCTCTCTCTCTCTCTCTCTCTCTCTCTCTCTCTCTCTCTCTCTCTCTCTCTCTCTCTCGGAACAAAAGAGGCACCGCGTTGTGTAAGTGGGTATCCTAATGTCTTTGTTTCCTGCAGGGAAAAGGCCCGGCTGCGCGTGAACGACGTCCGCCACGAAGACGAGGGGCGGTACGCGTGCCGCTGGAACGGGAGCCAGTGCCAGGGCTGGGTCAACTACACTCTCCTCGTCTCGGAGGACATCCCCATCTCCACTATGCCTCAGGTAAAAGCGCTATTGAGTTTCTTGTGATTTTTTTTTTTTTTTTTTTTTTATGATAGAGCCAGCAACAGTAACCATGTCAATGTTAATATATATCGAGAAACTGATTTTTTAAACATGAAATGCTTTTGCTTATTCTGCTCCTTATTCTGATATGCAGGATATATAGTTTATGTGGGATAATTTTATAAAAAGCTTTTCCGACATTTTTGCGCAGGCTCTACACTCAGACAGCAAAGTGTTGGTGCCGGACGCTGAGGACATTGAAAGCCTGAAGCCAAAATTCATCAAGACGCTGAAGCCGCTGATGATCAAGCCAGCCGGCAACGTGGCAGAGCTGAAGTGCCAGGCCAACGGGTCCAATCTGAACATCACTTGGTTGAAGGTATGGCAACTGTGTAATAGTGGAGATTGAAGCACAAAGCGCAAGCATTATATGAATACAAAGTGTTG
>NC_061830.1:36195933-36205933 GCF_019202785.1 Penaeus chinensis
GCCAAGGAGGTCATCACCCAGCAGTGGATCAAGAAGGTAGACTTGAGTGGATTGTTGTCTTGACTTGTTGAGATTCGTGATGGATTATAATAGGGAGGGTGTTGTTTAAAAACTAGCCTTATTACGGGGCTTATTGTTCGACTCGGTTCTCAAAACGATCTGCGCAGGTTATCGTCGAGCGCCAGAATTCGGACGCCTCGCAGGAGCCTCTCATCGTGCCAACCATCAAGATCGAGCGGTGCCAGTCCAACTCGCACAATGGCTCAGAAAACACAAGGATATCCGAGTACGAGTTGCCCTTGGACATCCTGTGGGAATTGCCGCGCTCGAAGCTGATCATGGGCGAATCCCTCGGCGAAGGCGCCTTCGGGAAAGTCGTGAAGGCGGAGGTCCAAGGCATCAACCGGCCCGACCTCACCACCACCGTCGCTGTGAAGATGCTGAAGGGTGAGTTGTGGCAGATGATACAATTTTAACGTATCAATAAAATGTATTTACATATATAATCATGAGGCTTTGGTTGCTTTCCATAACAAAAACAGGTACGGACCAGACATTAATGAAGAACTCTCTTTCCGCAACAGAGGGACACACGGACGCGGAGCTCATGGATCTCGTCTCGGAGATGGAGATGATGAAAATGATCGGCACACACATCAACATCATCAATTTGCTGGGATGCTGCACCCAAGATGGCCCTCTGTACGTGGTCGTGGAATACGCGGCGCATGGAAACTTGAGGGATTATCTGCGCCATAAGCGCCCATCCTCAGGCTATGAAAGGGCCATTGGCCAGGAGACGAACGCGCTCACGGAGAGAGACCTGGTCAGCTTCTCTTACCAAGTGGCTCGCGGAATGGAGTACCTCGCCTCTAAAAAGGTATTATAGGCTGTGATGTTTAGTAGACATACCCGGCATTCTGTCCATTGCATTATGATACTCTCTTGCCCCCAGTGATTCTTCACGCATAGCCACACATGTACTCTCCATATGATGGTGCCTATAACTTGAATTTCCTCTTTTTCAGTGCATTCACCGTGATCTTGCCGCACGAAATGTTCTAGTCAGTAAGGACGGGATCATGAAAATAGCCGACTTTGGTCTTGCTCGAGATATTCACAGCCAAGACTATTATCGAAAGACGAGCGAAGGCCGCCTGCCAGTCAAGTGGATGGCACCCGAGGCTCTCTTCCACAGAGTGTACACTTCACAGTCAGATGTGTAAGTGTCCTGGCAAATTTTTCTTCTACTTACAATTGTTGAATAAAAATAATGGGATACGTGAGATTTTGACGTTGTTCAGAGAAACTGTATAGTACTTCATTCCTGCCGTTTTAATCAATGGTTTTCCTTTTTGTCCTTTAGGTGGGCATTCGGAATTCTTTTGTGGGAGATTATGACCCTGGGTGGAACTCCATACCCATCAGTGCCCTCAGTCGAGAAGCTTTTCCAGTTGCTCCGAGAAGGTCACAGAATGGAGAAGCCCTCTAATTGTTCGCTTGAAATGTAAGTATCGTGTAATTTTATATTTTATTAAAGTTATATATTTCTTCAGAAATCTTGACTACTTTTGATTTCATCATGAATTCTTAAAAAGTTATTACAAGAGCAGATTATCGATAATATTAAATGTCAAAATTAAGATTTAATATTATTGTTTTGTTTTTCTTTTACAGCTACTCGATCATGCGTGAGTGCTGGCGGTACCAGCCAACGCAGCGTCCGACCTTCAAGGAGCTCGTGGAAGACTTAGATCGTATCCTCACGTTATCGTCGACGGAGGTTAGTTTTTTATAATTATTTTGTAAAAAATTGCTATTTATTTATTTCCTTTCTTGTTATTTCCTGATAAGGTGTCACAGAGAGCACAATTTCTTAATGCAATTTTCTCCCCCGCAGGATTATATAGACTTCTCGACACCGCAACTGGACACCCCTCCGAACAGCTGTGACTCGTCGCACACCTCAGACGTCCTTACTCCTCGCTGAAGCTCCTGACTTGGCAGTTTGTGTAACCGGTTACTCACTGTTCCGAGAGAGGACACTGGACTAGATGTTGCAGGGAAGCTTTGCAATTTCACTAGTGAAGAAAGGGTCTAACAGTAGTACCGGATAAAATTTCAATACTGCTAAGCATAGGCCAGGTGGAGACCACAAGAAAGTAACTTTATTTTCTAGAATTCCTCTGCTAGTCTTCGGGCTGCTCTGTAGTAGACAGTGACAATTCATTTACGTCATTTCAGCGATGAGTGTAGTAAGATAAAAAGTGAATGGAACTAACGCCAGTGCTTTGTGAATGTGAAGTGAACATAGTATTTCCATATGGCCATAGACTAGCACGAAGCAACAAAGACGTGTCATATGTTAAGCCATGGGTCACAAATGGTATTACTGCGGAGACAAGCAGTAAAGAAAACGTGTTGAGTTTGAACGAAATGAAAACGTGGGAAGACCTCCGGCTGTCGTATCTACAGAGTTGACCTGAAGTGATGGGGTGCTATTTATCCAAGTCATATATATATAGTATATATTGTAGCTATATGTAATGTAATCCAAAAAAGTAAAAGCCCTAAACGTGTTATGTACTTGCGAATTACATCAAGGATTTTTTGTTTTTGTTTTTAATGCAGGGATAGCAAGTTTGAGTAGTGAATTTGAAGGATTTTATTTTTATTAATATTTATGATCCATAATATTAATGTATGGAGTTATATATATATACACAATTAATTTTTAAACTTTCTGTTGTCTGTTAATTAAGTTCAGTACGCAGGTTACTCTAGTACTGGTAGTTAAATGTACTATTGTTTTAAATAGTAAAAGTGCCATATCCACTGCAGATTTTAAAATTTTATGGAAATGTTTGCAACCATGTTAATTTGCAGTATGTCGTAAATCTAGCTACCGTTTTGGAAAAGGACTTAGGAAGTGTGTGCCACGGAGATAGTCTTTTAGCACTTAGTTTGGTGGTTTACTCACTTGGAGAGATGTCAGTGCATTCTCAGGGGTTGATCAGGCTTAAGAGCGATAGCAGAAAGTTGCCGAGCGGTGTTCGACGTGGCTTGAGGTTCATGCAAGCTTTGTGCTTCGTACAGATTTAGATCTCGTGTCTCAGAGGTGGGGGACGTCACTGAGGGGCAGACCTGAGAATGGGCCTATACTTTTTTTTTAAAGGTTTAGTAAAGAAGTGAATTCACTTTTTTGATGGGGTACCTGAGGGCTCAGCGTTATGTGTTGTTTTTCAGACTTGCAATGTATATCGATTTCTGCAGATGGTTTTGTCGAAGAAAGAGAAAACAGGAAATATGAAAATGATTCAGTCATAATGTTTCTCATGGAAATATGGTCCTGTATGTAAACTAATATGAAGTGAATCCACCACATGCGATTTATTTAAACTATTGCATTTGCCAAACACTAAATTCCGGGGTCCAGAAAACAATCTGGAAGTTCATCATAGCTTAATTAAGCTATAAATGCGTGTCCATGCATTGGTCACGAACTTTAAAAGAGACATAGAGAGCGGAATGAAAATAAGAAAATATCGCCTTTACTCTTATTAGTCGATTCAACAAGATAAGGGAGGTGGAGCCTGCGACAGTCTTAGTATTATTTCTGCTACGACTGACGAACACGCTGGTTAGACATGGGTTTCATAGCTGTTATGAACAAATCTTATTTTCTTACGTCTTACGGTGAACTGAGCTTCAGTGAATGTACAAATGAGGAGGCTTCTCCTAAGTATGCTTTGCATGATTGCTTGAGCTCTCTCTTGTATTACAAAATTGGATGAAAAGTCAAATGGAAATATTTGAAATGCAGTCTAAATCGGTAAAAAAAAAAAAATCCTGGAATGGTGCTATTAGTATTTAGTTTCACTGGATGACAAAAATATTTTACCGGAAAAATATAAATTTGAGTTCATGGGCAAACAAAATAAAAGAGAAAACTGGCGTTTCGTTGGGCAATGATTACTTAATGGAGAATTTCCATATTTGATTATTACTTTGGTTATCTGAAGCCTAATACTGCATTTTTTCGCCTTTTCTTCGCGGAGAAAAAACAACATTGATTTGTGAATTCAAACAAAACTTTTATTTGTTGGGGTGGAAAGAAAAACATAATGTGTAAAAGTTATTAGTGTAAATAGATAATGTATTATAGAATCGAGAGTTATATCTGAAATATTTAGTTATTACTATTATTTTTCTGCAGAAGTGAACTGTACCTTATTATTCTAGTTATTTTTGCAAGTTATATGTAAAAAGAAAAATCAAACATAGCCAGGAAATACACATCAATTTAAAGTCAATATGAGGTGCTAAAAGTCTTCATATAGTTATCCCTTTAGTAGTACCAAATAATCATAATTAAAGCCATTGGCACGTAAGTCATATCTTCTAATTTTATTGTTATCATTTCCTCAGTCTTTTGTATTTTTATGTATATATTTTCCCACTTATTTCTTTTTTATCATACCAATTTAAGGACTGATGTCCATGCTCCAGCTCCCATAGGTTCTCATATACTAGTCACCCACTGTTCCTCTGTCCTGCACACAGAGCATTGCCAGATGGTACTCGCGTTTTCGAATGAAATAGGCGGTATCCTGTAGACGAAAAATTCTTTTCAACCTTGGAAAAAAAAATGTAAAGACGCATCGAATTATTTTCTTTCTGGAACTGTGAATATTTAGTAACGGATAACCGCCAAAACCAGAGGAAAAGTAAGTAAGCATTGCAGGTAGTGTGTTTCTGTGTGCAGCACAGTGCTTCATGTGCCAAGTGTTGAGTGATGCCAAAGGCTTACATTTATATGTTTGTGTCAGTATTGAAAAATGTCTTTCTAGATAGCCACTTTACTGACTTCTGATACTAACACTCAAAATCACATGTACACTTCTTTATGTAAAAATATATATTTCTGTCTTCTGTAGAAATATGCGAGATATAATTTATGCATCATATTTGATGATACAGCTGAATTAGTCATTAACTTAATAATAATTATTATTATTACCTGTAAATCTGCAAAAAGAGTAAATAACGATAATTTTCAAATCAAAACCAATTACACTCTCTGTTGTCAGGATCAAACAGAGACGGAAGGCCTATTTTGTGTTTTCGTATTACAAAGATAGATGGAGAATTAATGTTTTATTTATTACAGGGATAGGTTAGCCATTGTCCTCCAGCAAATAAATTGCACAGGTTTTTTCATGGATTACTTGTAGGTGTACTTTAGCTGCTTGTCCCCCATGTGTAGATATTTTGAACAAGAGAAGGTGGCTTTAGTTTTATAACAAACTGTACATGTACACAAGTGTAATTCTTACATGGAATAAATTTTTTGTTGTCAATTGTATATGTTTTTCCCATGCCATTTTAGTTTATTTGTCATTTTATTTCAGAAGAAAATGTCCTTGTTTTCACCTGACTGAAAAATGTAAGGAAAGAACCTGGACGAGGTTTTAGTTATTTGCTTTCTAATGATTATGATTCATGACGACACCAGACCTTTACTCGTACCTGTCTTTTTCCAACTATACAGCAATACGTATATTTCGAAAAAAGATATATGTGTGTATATATATACATACATACATACACACATATATATACATATATATATATATACATACATATATATACATATATATATAAATATTAATATAAATATATATACATATATTTATATATATATATATATATATATATATATATATATATACATGCTTTTCTCAAAATGTATCGGAAAACGATACGATGCATCGAGACATTAGATGAACAACTTGAAGTTAGAGCTAATATTCATGAATTGCAAAATGACTCCTCTTTATTTCAATTATTATTTGTTCTTTAGACGTTTCATGTGCTGCAGAAAATAAACTACGGTAAAAGACATGTCTCTTTTTAGGGGAGGCGACTTGTCTCCTTTTTTAAATGAATAATAGACAACCAGAAAAAAAAACAATGCAGCGGAAGAATGTTTTTTTTTATAAAATCCAAGTTTATACGAGCGCCGTGGGTCGTTCACAGAATTTTCTTTTCTTAGTTACTTGTGGGCTCATAATATATTTATATTTTCGTTTTCTTTTACAAAATCCCTTTTTTAAGCACCGCCCTCACCCTTGTCGCTGGATGTTCTGTCTTGCCGAATTGTATATTCTTTTTGTAACATCTCGTTAAGACATGTGAACACGCAAACTCGCAGCTGGATTTGCATTTCAGATAGACTTATTAAAATCCAATGAAAACACAGCCACATATTTATATACGTGCGACTGTGTAAAGAGGAAGACGAAATACCTTAAAACACGTCGGCTTGGATGGGATTTCGATCGCTGGTCTTCCTCGTGGGAGTCAGCGACCATATCCATTCCGTTATCCCTGTCTGGTGATGCATGAAAGCTATTTGCTTATTTAAATGCAATATTTCAATAATTAATTCGTCGATTTAATCACATGGTGTATGCGTGTGTTAGTGAATGTGTGTGTATGTGTGTGTGTGTGAGCGCGTATGTGTATTATAAATTATAGCCCATTTCCACTTGATCATATGCATGGATATATTGTTCTGTCCTCCACAAAAAAAAAGTTTTTTAGAATTATGGAAAAAAAAATGGAAACCTGGATTACGTTTTACTCTCACATTATCAAGTTGGACAATTAACCTGAACACCTGGTACCGTAGTGTTCCATATGGAATTCTCTGATCTTGGACAATTATTGTTTTATGAATATATATACATATTCACTGAGGCTACAAACTAGCCTACACACAAGCACACATGCGTGCGTGTGCGTGTGCGTGTGCGTGTGCTCAAGTGTGCGAGTGCGAGTGCGAGTGTGCGAGTGCGAGTGCGTGTGCGAGTGCGTGTGCGAGTGCGTGCGTGTGCGTGTGCGTGTGCGTGTGCGTGTGCGTGTGCGTGTGCGTGTGCGTGTGCGTGTGCGTGTGCGTGTGCACTGTATAAAAAATAGGCAAAGCGAGATCAATTTAAAAAATGTAACACACTAATCAAAGGGGATTTTAAGGGGATTTTAAGTCTGCTTCTAGAATTTCCATTGCCAAATTCCTTCCCATCGGTACTAGAAGTATACTTGATTACCTGTTTCTCCTGGAACACAATTAAACTTTGTGAACAAACTGCATCGCATTGCAAAAAGATGAAAAAAAACATGAACCTGATACACTGGAAACTTTCATTAACCACAAAAAAGTAAAAGGTCACGAAAACAATACTTTTTTTCCGATCCACCTCTGGTTATAAATCAATTTGTGACCTTTTATATGTAAAAGAAAATGGTTAATGGTTAATGGTTAAAAGCCAATAAATGTGCTAGACATCTAAGGCCATGTAGTAAATGGTAGTGAAGGGTGGTTGAGTTAGTGATTAGTTGTCAAAGCTGGGCAAAGGAAATGACGAGTAAATGGGTTAAGGTCGGGTAAGGTAATGTATAGGGGTTAGAGCAAGTGAAGGATGTATATGCATTTGAGGAATGAAAACAGGTTGTCAAAGCAGAAAGTGTGAGAAGCTGTGGGAGGGATCACGAAAAATCGGTCCCGTTTGGCTTGGCTAAATAGAGTATTTAGGAATTTTGTAGAGATGGGGGTAGTAGAAGGACGGGGGCATATGGAAGAGGGAGTAGTGTTGAGGGAGGTAGTGTTATGGGGAGGTGGACAATAAGGTTGTAAGGTACTTATAAGGGAGGATGGGGTAGTTGGGGCGTGTGGAAGAGGGAGTAGTGTTATGGGGAGGTGGACAATAATGTTGTAAGGTAGTAATAAGGGAGGATGGGGTAGTTGATGAAGAAGGTTGTGGGGGTATAGTTGTTGAAGTTGAGCATGTTGGGAGAGTAGAAATGTCTCCTGGGGTGTTGATTAGGGTGGATACTGTACTAGTAGGCATTGAGGAGGGGGTATTAGTTGTAGTGTTCAGAGCGGTGGTCAAAGGAGAGCCTGGGGTCAGAGAATCGGGCGAGTTTGAATTGGTGGAGCTACTTGATGAAGAGGCAAGCCTCATTGCCTTTAATAATGGTATGGTTAATGGTTAAAAGCAAAATAAATGTGCTATCTAATAATGGTATAAAATCTTCATTGTTGGCCATGGTAAGCCTGGAGTATGTTGGGGAGAGAAACGGTCCACTCCTCAGGGTCCCTCGAGGGGTAAGGGCTAGACAACTAAAGCAGGGGAATGCCGTGCCCATGGCTCCCTCAGGCCGTTCAGGACTGGCACAAAGTCAGCCTTTCATCCTTTCAGCACGGCTCTCACACCTTAGGAAGTGGATAGTAGAAGGGGTTGGTGAAGGGACAGAAACGAAAAAGTAGGGGAAAAAAGAGACCATGCAAAATTTGTTGAGTCGAAGGCTGAGTCCCAAGGTTGAGGAGTTCCCCAGCATTGGGTCCCAGTCTCCGCCTCCTAAGCCCCCCCACGACAACAACGGGCAAGGGATTGGGGGATTGTAAAATAAAAAAAAAAACATTTTTCCTTTCCGTCTTAGTGTCTACTTGTCTTTCTATCCCTCTGCCTTAAGGTGGAAGAGGAGTGAAGTGGGAGGGGCTTAAAGTAGAAGGGGATAATTGGTTGGTTAATGGTTAAAAGCAATAAATGTACTAGACATCTAAGGTCATATAGCACTATAGTTAATGTTTGTGAAGGATGGTTGGGTTAGTGATTAGTTGTTAAAGCTGGGTTAAGGAATTGGCGAGTGAATGGGTTAGGGTCGAATGAGGTAATGTAAAGGGGTTAGATCAAGTGAAGGATATATATGCGTTTGAGGAAGGAAAACAGGTTGTCAAAGCAGAAAGTGTGAGATTCTGTAAGGATGACTGATAAGTTGGGATGTCTATGTAGGGAGGACGTGGGCATGACACTAGAATATGTGGGACTGAAAGAGGAACATTCGGAAACCGCGAATGTTCTAATGAAGGATAGCTATACTTTCGTTGATTTACTGGCAAAGATTGCAGTGCGTGTTGGAGAATTTGAAGGGGAAGGTGCTAGAGGGTGTGATAAAGAATGAGGTTGGGGAGGTGGTGTTGTATCAGGAGGGGTGTCGGGAGGTAGAGGGTCAGGGGAAGAGGGTACTTGTGACATGAGGGTTTCACGTGTGTATCCAGGAGGGAGTGAAAGGGATAGAGGGGATAGTGGGAGGGTTAATATAGGTGGGGCTGGAGTCAGGGGGAATGGGTTTTGTTGGGATGGGGTAGGAGGATTGGGTGTAGGGAGAATATGAGTAGGAGGAGGATGGATATCGGCAGTCACTTTGAGTGTGGAGGGAGCGGGAGTTGTAGAATTTGAAGGTGGATGAGTATTAGTTTGGGACTCGATTATGTAGTTCTGGATATCTTCAGGAGTTTCTGTAGTGGAGTTGGTTGGGGAGTTTTGTGAGATAAAGGTTTTCTTGTGAGGGGGGGAAGAGAAGTCTGGTGTCTGAATAGGGGCAAAGGAAGGTGGAGGTGATTGTGAGGTAGGGGAAGAGGGGGTGGAACGTTTTTCTGTCTGCTGCGGGTAGTGCGGGGAGGGAGAGGGGAAGGTGTTGGGGCTGTAGTAGAGATTGGGGTGTCTGGATTTAGGATAGCAAAAGAATTTGATTGGGTAGAGATTGGAGTGTCTGGGTTTAGGATGGCAAAATAATTTGACTGGGGAAGGTAGGAGGTAGAAGAGGGGAAGTTAGATGGAGGGGGGTTGGGTTTAGGAGAGGGTGTAGGAGCTTGGGAGGTAGGGGGATTGGCAGAGTGAGCGACATTACTGGAGTAGGGGGTAAGAGAAAAGCCTTGTCGACGTGCTTCCTGTCTGGCTTCACGTAGAGTGAGTCCAAGTCTGAATCTGAGAGTTGCTACCTCAGACTCAAATTTGTAGGTGGGGCAGCCTCTATAAAATACATTATAGGGGCGCCACAGTTTGCACATGTGCGTGATTGTGCAGAGCAATTTGATCGAGTATGGCCAGGTTGGGCACATAGCGGGCATCTGGCTGTGGAACGGCAATGTTTGGCA
>NC_061830.1:36210933-36213433 GCF_019202785.1 Penaeus chinensis
ATACCATGCCAACTGTGAATTTGATTTGATTGTCTTTACATAAAAAGGCTCCATAGTACTATGAGTACTACCTGTCTCATCTCTCTACCCTTTTCCTAGATTTTCAAAAAATATTTTCTGGTAACCTATATTGCTGTTAGTAATGTCAATTACACTATAACAAACACAAAGTCTAAAGTGAAATCAGGAGAGGTCACAAGGTCTATTGATTGCCTTCTTTGTGGTTAAGCACTTGTAGAGCTATCTATATGCAGGGACATAACACAAAACAATACTACAGTGAACACAACATTTTCATGATGCTACTGGGCTAATATGTGCTTAAAAAAAAATAGATCTAAATGAAGATATTGCAAAAACAGGCATTAAAAAAAATCATCAATTTTATTCATATATATTTTTTTGAAATAAAACTTTACTGTCCTTTTATATCAGTCATAAAAATACATGTTTCTTATGTAGAAAAAAAGAAGAAAAAAGCTGAACCTCCTGATTTTGTATTTAAAAAATAATTGAAAAGGGTAAAATTAACTCAAAGCCCCTAGGAAACTGTTGTGTTCACTGTAGTATTGTTTCGTGAAATGGCTTGCAAGTGCTTAAGCCACAAACAAACCTTCCCCTTTACTGCGGGAAAGATATTTTTTTTTTACTATTGCTATCAATATTGATGCTGTTATTCTTACAGACTTTATAATTATTTTATGATATAATATATTATAAGCCAGTTCCAGGCAGCGATAATAATCTTTCAAGAAACTAAAGAAACAAAGATAAGATAGATAGGTCATCCAAAGTCAAACCTGATTAATTCTAGAAACCAATACATTTGAATAATCCTAAGATTTTTACAATAATGTACTATTACAATGGTTATGTTAAGGCATTAACCCAATGCTGACAGGCATGATGAGTAGGTACATGCTATGCCCACTGTAAGTTATTTGTTTGATTGTTTTTACACATAGATGGCTATACTTGTACTAAGTCACCAATGAGCCAGTTACGAGTACTGCCTGTCTCGCCCGTTTACCCTTTTCTTTGATTTACGAAAATATTTTACGTTATCTTATTTTGCTGTTACTAATGTTTCAGACATTATAATAATTATAATGTTTATAATAAAAATAACACCACTGATATTCATAGCACTAGTAAAAAATTCAAATCAGGTAAGGACACAAGGTCTACTAATTGACTCCTTTGTGGCTAAGCACTAGCAGAGCCATCTATGTGCAGAGACATTTCACATAAAATATAGAAAATGAGCACAGCATTTTCCCCATTTTTTATTAATTTTCCCTAGTGGCATTGGGTTAATACCTTATATTAATGTATCGATTTTTCTTTTAAAATTCAAATTTTTTCAAAAGTAAGGAAATTAGTGTCTGTTTACAGCAATGTGTTACTATCACTATATATTGATGAGCTGATTTTTAAAAAATAATCTTTTTCCTAACTGGTAGAACATCTTTAAATTACAGCTCATCTTAAATCTAGCAAGTAGAACAGATATTTAAGAACTAGCCAATGCTCTACTCAGGCCAAGAAAGCAAGACAGCAAGAAAGCATAGACTGATATGATTGGTCAACTTTACTGAACTTTGGATATAAAGTTGACTACCCACTTATTTTTTTCTTTTTATGAATATTAATTCATATATTGAATTGATGGTAACTTATAATTGTCATGAACTATTATGGTTTCCAAAACATGTAAATTAACACAAATTTCCTCTAAAATGTTCACTCTACCTTCACAAGCAAAAGGCAAATTCTCAGACCTTAGCCCAATATGTATGGCATTGCTATAATACAAATATATGAAAGCAACATGAAACTGTTTTTTGCATATCCTTCTTACCTGAAGTTCAGCTGATGAATCTTCAGATGGAAGACTTTCAATCAGTGCATCTATATCCTTGGCATTACGAGCAATGAGAGTTGCGAAGACTCTTTTGTGCTCAGTCATATCTGCAAAGATGGAATATTCTTGTATAATAATATTACTAAAACACAAGAACACCTTTATAACCAGTTTATGCCAAAACATTTATTATTTTACTTACCATCAGGATTTTCATTTTGTGAAGGGGTCTTGCCACTTTTATCAAAACTACATGGTGGTGCTGAATTAAACAAACAGCCTATGCTGTTATAAAGGTTCTCTGCTTGCTGTAAAAAAAATAATAAAAAATAGTATATTAAAAATAAAACATATCAAAATGTTATGATAAGAAGAAAAACATTCTAAATTCCTTAAAGAACTATAACACTTTTAAACAAGAAAATCCCGATAACCTGACTAATCTAAGTTCCTGCAAGATTTCTGTATATTCCTATATCTGATTATTCAAATATAAATTTAGAAGGAGGAAGGAAGGAAGATGAAGAAAAAGAAATATATATTGATATATATATAAATAAATAAATAAATAAATAAATATATATATATATATATATATATATATATATATATATATATATATATATACTACACACA
>NC_061830.1:36218433-36235933 GCF_019202785.1 Penaeus chinensis
TATCAATGTTCTCTTCGCCCAGGATTGATTCCCAGTTTATGCCATCAACTATTTTTTTAAGGCTTCTATACTTACCTCACTTGTAGTTGCATTTCCCCATTCCTTCCTTATTTAGGTTGAGTTTTCCCTGTAACAGACAATATTTGATTTTATTATTACTTGGTCTAGGCTCTTCAACGTTTCTAGATTCAGTTTTTTTTTTTGGTATTTTCTTGTGACTAAACCGATGTATGGGATGGAATGTACAGTGTGATTATTATTGTGTTAACCTCGTTATTTTCTACCTTAGTTGCCTTTACTTCCACTATGGAGTCTTGTTTAATCTTTAACTCCTTTATGACAATTCCTTTCCTTGTTAATATTTCCACCCTACCTTTTCCATTTACCCGATTTTTATCCAGATTTTTAAATATTCTTCGTGGGTGGCCAGCAAAGTACCCTTTCCTTGAATTCTTTGATTATCTTATCAGACTCTTCAGTATTTTCTCTCTGAATGGTTGTATTCCTGCGCAAATTACCCCCCTCCCCTTTCTTTATTTCTTTCATATTTACGTTTTCTTCACGTGTAATCAAACCTCTTATTACTTCGTTTTCCTGGTCTGACCTTAGATGTTGTCCATTAAACAGCAGATGTCTCTATGCGCGAAACACTTATGATGCACGATTCGCGATCACTTCTCGTCTCCATTACCTTCTCTCTCATATCCCGGTTCGCAAAGCCTCATTATCTTTACACATATACATAACCCATGACTAACAGACTAGACCACTCATCAACCGATTCTCTACTTATTTAAAAACATGTAAGAGCTGTACTGCACTGATACGATACATTGCATTCTCCATGTGTGTGTGTGTGTGTGTGTGTGTGTGTGTGTGTGTGTGTGTGTGTGTGTGTGTGTGTGTGTGTGTGTGTGTGTGTGTGTGTGTGTGCTTTATATATATACGATATGTACAGACATACATATATATATATATAATATATACATACATACATACATACATACAAACATATATGTATACATATATGATATATACATATGATACATACATACATACATACATACATACATACATACATACATACATACATACATACATACATACATACATACATACACACACATACACACAATCACCCACCCACCCACCCACACACACACACACACACACACACACACACACACACACACACACACACACACACACACACACACACGCACGCATGCACGCACGCACGCACGCACACACACACACACACACACACACACACACACACACACACACACACACACACACACACACACATGCACACACACACACACACACACACACACACAGATATATATATATATGTATATATATGTATATATATGTATATATATGTATATATGTATATATATATATATATATATATATATATATATATATATATATATATATATATATATATATATATAAGGAAAAGTAACAGAATGGAGTCTCCAGAAATGGTTCCTTTGGTAGCACCAACAGAACTATTTGGCAAAAAAAAGTGTTTTAGACTATCCTGATTTTCACATGCATTTGAGAAGTTTGATCCCAGCAAAATCTTTTATATACACAAGTTTTCTTCGTTCAGTAAACATTTATATTCTTGGTCCCTGGAAGAGCGATCGTGATTGGCGGAGAGAGAGACTTCACAACAACAACAATCATGGCGGACCGCCTGTCCCAGCTTCAAGATGCCGTTAACATGGTATTATCAATAATATCTCTACTTCTTTAACACTTTTATGTCATCTGCCTGTTGCTATTCGATTAGATACACGGAGTGGTGAGCAGAGCATAGGATTTTCTCTCGATTATTGGTTCTGTATGTAGAATTTAGGGTGATTTTATCGAATATTAGCCTTGACAGTTCGGCCTTAGTTCATTCGAGGTCATCGTCATTGCGTTACTGCTTCATCTGGCATAGCTGATGCGTATTATCAAATGTACTTCGTATCTATCCATAGTAGTACTGCTTCAAGTACGGTCTTTGCACTCTAATAAAGATTAACACAGCTCTACTACTTGCATTGCGGCAAGATGGAATTTAAACTCTTTATTTGATGACAATAAATATCTAGGAGTATCTATAAGCTTCATGTTATTAGCAAATAGTAGGTGAAAGTTTGTAGGTATGTGCCGAACTGTGGCCTCTGGGTTACCTCCTATTTGTTATCTAAATAAAAGTTATTTCTTTACATTATGGATGTACTCATCAGAGTCTAAGTCCCCAACTCTATGTCATAACATTTATTTGATAATCTAAGTTACCATGATTTGGCTTCCCTTTAGGTACTGTCCCTGACAAACCTTGTCTTCACCTTGTTATGCATGGTAAGATCAAGATGAAACTCAGGAAGACTGAGCAAACCTAGACTGAATAATTTTCATGATATTTTTTCTTTATTTGTGGCATTACCGTTCATGTCTGCAGATTTTTTATTGTACTGATGACTGCAACTTTTAGTCCTCTATAAGAATGTAATGGTATGTGTTTATACCATAAAGTTTAACCAATGAAAATATTATCCTTTACTTGTGTAGTTGTACATAGGTGGTCCTTTTGAGTGGAAATAAATATGGAGAATAGCAATGTTAACAGTCATCTTTTAATAATGATAGCTCTGTTTAATACTTTAAGAAGAATTTTCCCAAACATCTAACATTTATGTTATAGGTAGTTTAGTATGTGATGTGCTGTCATTATCAGGTAGTCACTTCTTTATTATCCCTGCTCACCTGATGATTATATGGTACAGTTATGTAATAATACAGCATGTATTATACACACATAGCTTGCTACCTGATGTGCTATACATGTCATTTGTTTAGTTTGTGTTACTACAAAACTGGGAAGCAATGAATAAGATTAATTTTGAAATGGGATCCTTGACTTCAACAACTCATGATACATTTACAACATCCTCATAAAGGTGGTAATATCTCAAACTCACAAAAACTTTGTATCCAGATTTACCATTATACATTATGACATCAGCAGGAAGGTTGTTCATATACCAATCTGCTGGTTAATTATGGAGGTGTAAAAGTTTTCTTTTTTTTTGTTTCAAATGATTACAAATCAAGATTAGTTCAATTTGCTATTTTTTTTCTCTACAGTTAGTGACCAGTAGCAGAGTGGTAAAGGGTCTCCTTGTACTATTGAAAGAGATATGAGGTTAAAAATATGGAGTATATTGTTTCAAAGGAAAAGACAGATTAGAGTATCATTTCAGGAAGACTAGATCCTCATTTTATTGTTTATGATAATGAAATTGCATGTGTAACTTCCCACTTATAAAGTATTTTTGACAAAAGTTCTGTCATTAGTTTTGATATATGTTAAACAATTAAAACCAGTTTCAGATCTTTAGTATGGAGAAGAGGAATAGTTAGCAGGAATGTGACTTGTTAGATATACTAGATCAGAATTATAACATCAGCATGGTCTTGAGTGTAGATGTAATAATCTAATTCTGATATGGATTCTCATAACAAGATTCATAGACGGAATTCCTGCAGAAAAAGTGAGTTAGTCAAGGTTTGTGATTTACTCATATAAAAAAGGGTTAAATTTGATTAAGAAAACTGAATATAGATTATCATTGTTATCTGTAATTATATTGATATATGCAAAGAATATTTTTTCCATCAGAGGACTAGACTTAATACACAATGGCTGATTATTTCTTATCCTTACAGCAAGCAGAGAACCTTTATAATAGCATAGGCTGTTTGTTTAATTCAGCACCACCATGTAGCTTTGATAAAAGTGGCAAGACTCCTTCACAAAATGAAAATCCTGATGGTAAAACTGAATATTCAGGTATCAATTTTTCATGTAGATATCTTGCACAATATACTCTTGAGTTTTAGTAATGTTGTTATACAAACATCTTACCATGATGTAAAAGACTGTTTGATTTCAAAATACTTAACTTTGCAGATATGACTGAACACAAGAGAGTCTTTGCCACTCTCATTGCTCGGAATGCTAAGGATATAGATGTATTAATTGAAAGTCTTCCATCTGAAGACTCTTCAGCTGAACTTCAGGTAAAAAAGGATGTGCAAAGAACAAATTTGATATATGGCAAGTTTGTTAATTTGTAATACTGACCTTATGTATTGGGCTGAGGTATTCATAATTTATTTTTTACTTTTGAAGGTTAAGCTAGGATTTGCATGGAAACTTTTGTTTTTAAGATATTTATAACTCCTGGGTGTTCATGATGATTATAGGATAGCTTGAGCAAAGTGCTATAGTCGATTCATACAGTTTTTTAATTCACAGACAGCCAACATGAGGGTGCTAGAGCAGGAAGGTGAAGAAGCTGCTCTGAAGCTGCAACGAGGCATTGATCGAGGAGACAAGTTACTTGAAGAGATCAACAGAGCTCTCAATGAAATTGCCAACACACAGTTAGCTATCAACCGCATCACAGATGCTTCACAGGGTGATGCAATTATGATATGAATCTTTTGGTATTAGATTTTGAGTAGATACCCATTTTTTCAAGTAAAAAAGCCTTCCAAACAAGCCAGTCACAGCATTCCTTTTAAGGCACTGTCTTTATTTCAGAATGAAAATGAGCTTTTTTACTATAAGTTTGTTGATGAAGTTTATCTCAAAAACTGTCAGCATTGGCAGAGGAGACAAGTTCCTTGAGGAGCTTAATAAAGCTCTTAGTAAATTCCTAACACCCATTTAAACATCAGTTGCTTCACATCTACTGCATGGCTGATGCAAAGATATGAGTCTTTTGGTGTTGGATTTAGAGAAGATATCCTTTAAAAATACAAAGGAGCTTTCTAAAATTGATGTGTACAACTTTAGGTCTTAGCTATTGCTTCTACATCAGATGGAAAACAGAGTAGAATGGTATTGATAAGCTATAATGAGTATTATAATTACTCAGCCAGCCATGTATTACATCACAGACATATCATAGAGTGATGCAGTTAAGATATCATCTTTTGGTATTAGAATTTTAGAAGATACCCAGTTTCATAAGCAAAATGGCTTTCTAGTATTGGCAGGGACAGGTTTCCCTACTGAGAATTTCTTCTAGTTCAGAATGAAAAAGACCTTTGTGCCATGTAAATTTGTCTTTGAGGTTTGTCACAAAATGGGTCAGTGGGCTCTTTAACTCGATGCCACAAGGGCTCTTATGTACAAATAAGCCCTGCCCATTGTGAGTCTTTATACATAGATGGCTCCACAAGTACTTAGTCACCAGTGAATCAATTACTAGTACTATATACCTCCCATTTACTCTTTTCCTTGACTTCTAGAGATATTTTCTTTCATCTTATATTGCTACTAGTAATGTGGAATCGTCTATAATGTAGAGACATTTAACTAAGTGAACTCTACATTTTCCCACTTTCTTTGGGTTAAGAAAATCAACAGAGGTCCCAGTCGACAATGGCTAGCCATCATTCCCAGCAGTGGATCTTTGCAGAAGAATCTTTTGACATTAGATTTTGAGAAAATAACCATTTTTCAAAAGTGAAAAAGCCTTCCAATCTCGGCAAGAACCCCTTTTTCTTTTAGGACATTGCTTCCAATTAAGAATTAAAAGAAGCTTTGCTAAGTAAGTTTCTCCATGTTAGCCACTTTTTTTAATACTAGAGGTTAGATAGTGGAATTTTCTAGCATTTATCATTTTGTAAGAATATTCTAAGGGGTCATTAAAGGACTGCATATATGTAGAATTACTAGTGGCAGTATACATACAGCAGGAATGTTTATATTTTTACATTTTTTTGTAATAAAAAAGTATTATATATATATTGTTACAGTTGAATATATTTTTATATGTCTTCATTTATTAACCATATAATGGTGATGATTATTTCTAATGTCACTTGTAGTCAGAATATAATTAAGTCACAGATTGGGTTAGAAAACTGACTAATGATATTGGTATTTGACTGGATTGTAGTGTGAAATAGGATATCACTTAGTTGACTGGATCCTTTTTATGTAAAGTGAAGAGAATTATGACTTTCCTAGTTTTAAAATTTGTGAAGATTTAAATTACAAATGGATTTAATTTTGAATTGAATGAGTAAACTATAAGAATCACAAATATTAAAATTTTGTTGTACCATTGACTTTTGTAACATATTTCTTCCTGTGATTTAATGAAATTGCAGTAAGGTTTAAAATAGATGGCATAATATAGACACTCCTCAGCTGTATGATTAGATTTTTTGAGCTAGTTCTTAGTTGCATAAAACAAAACTAAAGAAATAGCATAAAATCCTATTTCTACTATGATGATAAGTAAATGAATTTAGTGCTACAGATTTTGATACACAGGACAGCTAGTTTCTAAACCTCCTTTCTCCGCTGTACAGTTTCATTTACATGTACTCTTGATATCTTTTCCTATGATAACTGTATATCTATCTTCATCTGGGTATATTCTGAGTTAAAGCCAAAGCAACAAAAGTATCTTTGTAATAAAAATTGGCCTTTTTTGGTGTAAATGGAAGTATGCAGAAAATAAAATAGTTCAAGATTTTGCAAACCAACTTTGTAACCAATTGTTTTCTTGGGCCCTTTATCCAGTGTAAATTTTATTGACAGCAGTTAGGTGTTGTCCCTGAAAGGGACAAGTGTCTACTATGTCTCAGTTTTATTTTGAATTTTAAAACATAGATATATCATCAAATGTACGGTTTGTATGTTAACTTTCTTTTATGATGGTAATTCATCTTTATGTATGGTAATTGTGGGTTTATAACATTACTCCCAGTGGAAAAAAATACGTGTGTGTGTGTGTGTGTGTGTGTGTGTGTGTGTGTGTGTGTGTGTGTGTGTGTGTGTGTGTGTGTGTGTGTGTGTGTGTGTGTGTGTGTGAGAGAGAGAGAGAGAGAGAGAGAGAGAGAGAGAGAGAGAGAGAGAGAGAGAGTGAGTGAGTGAGTGAGTGAGTGAGTGAGTGAGTGAGTGAGTGAGTGAGTGAGTGAGTGAGTGAGTGTGTGAGTGTGAGTGAGTGAGTGAGTGAGTGAGTGAGTGAGTGAGTGAGTGTGAGTGAGTGAGTGAGTGAGTGAGTGAGTGAGTGAGTGAGTGAGTGAGTGAGTGTGAGTGTGAGTGTGTGTGTGTGTGTGTGTGTGTGTGTGTGTGTGTGTGTGTGTATGTATGTGTGAGAGATTTACAGAAAAAATTGCAAGTGAAGGTTTTAAGAGAAAAGGTGTTGTCATATGCAAGCAGGCTGACAGTTGCTTAACGCTTGATAATTTTTTTTATACTTAAATTTTATTGAAAACATGTTCAGCATTTCTAATGTAAATATATATCTTTATTACTTTACTACTCTCTTTTATACAGCCATACAGTATTAAGATATTGAATTGAGTTTTGTATAAATAATGAATTAATAAAGGTATCAATCCCATGTTCACAGATTTTATACAACAAAAGAAGTGGAAGTGTTTATTCAAAGTTGGTATCTTAGATGATTCTCGCAAATAGCAGGTCTCATTTATGTGGCACAGGATTTCTATTGTCACTGATACAAACTTTTACACAGTATCAAAATATCTACTAATAATCTACTACTCATGATTTCAAATATTGTGTAAACTGTAAGTATAGCAAAAAATGGTTGAGGATGTGCTTATAGAATTTCAAAATTTTCAGTGTCTTTAACCATAAAGTAATCCAATATTTTTAGATAAGACCTTGTAGCTGAAATTAATATATTAACTTGAAATCAGAGGAATAGAAAGTAGAGGGAAGTAGATATGATTGATCATAGATATTCAGATAAAAACAAGCGACATGGTAGTGCACAGAATGATAGTAATCTGTTCATAGTCTGTTTATGTGATTGTGTGTATCATAACTTTAATGTGTATTAGAATATTTTCTTACTTCAAGGTAATCTGCTTAATTCTGTTTTCCAAGCTTAGAGGTATTGTGTGAAATTATAATAATATGGTGTCATATTGTAGATCAAATGAATCTCAGAAAAGAAAAAAAAATCCTGAATAATGATGATAAAAAAGATGACTGATAAAAAAAGATAACTGTTGATATGGAAGATGATGCAAAGATATGGTCACCTTTCCATCTGTCCCTACTGATAAAAACTGTAACATAGATCTTGCACTGAATTAGTATTGGAAAATTATTTAAAACTGCTCCTCTGTTTGTTAGTTAAACTTTTTAGAAAATACATCAAATATTGTAAGTATAATTAAAAAAAATATGGTAATTAGATTTAAGCTTATAAGCATACTACTGATGCTTTAGGTTGTAATGTACATAAATAAATAGGTTATTACAGTAATACACTTGTAAAATCTAAATTCATTACAATTATTTTTCATCATAAGCACATGGTATACAAAATAATGTTAATAAAAACAATAAGCATTAATATCAGGCACCTGTTTAACATTACATGCAGTTCAAAAAACTTCTGCTTCAATCTTTTCTGACAAGATAGAGCAAGAAATAAGAGATATCTGTACCTCGATAGTATATAATCTGTAATACAACTCATACTGTTGGATGTGTAAAGTACAGCAGTTTATTTGCCTTATCTTTGGCTAGCAAGTGAGTCAGTGACTTGTTCTTTGTTAGTGGTAAGTCTGCAGTAGTATACCATAGTCTTGTTACTTGTTAATTACCCTTGCTATATATTGCTAAGACATGCATACTTGGATGGAAATAAAAATATACAGTTGTCCCTAAACATATTAGTCCTTTATAATAATGTAATAAAACTTTATGAAACCAGTGAGGTTGAAAAGAGAAAATAGTAGGCCTTTTAAAAAATTAGCTGAAATGTTTTAGAAATTTGAAAATCGTCAAAATTGTGGGTGAGTGTAACAGGAGCTGTGTGATTGTCAAGTATAAAGATAACTCGGTTTATTCGAAAAGTCGATGTTAATGGTTAGTATTTTCAGGTAATTTAACCAAGTTACAATTAGTCATTTGTATTGTCCTGGTAGTCAAGAGCATAATCTATTTATTTACATGTGTACAAAAAATGGGCATAATTTGATTCCTTAAGCTCAGCATCTTAGTTACTTATTAAAACGAAACAGCCATATATATATATATACATATATAGCTAAATAATTCCAAACGTGGCTTTAAGATGCGAGTATAATGAAAAGAATGTTATTATCTTAAGTGGTGTTATATAGCACGTGTTCGCGCTACCCGTTCTTCACGTTATTGTTTACAGCGTCCGATTCTTATCAATTACCTAAAATACTATTTTTTGGTAAGCACCTCATCATGAAGGTAGAAATACATAAAAATAGCATATATTTCTTATAGATAAATTGTACTTAGTTGATGAATTAGGGTATTGTTGACATAAAAGACAAATAAGATTATACGCGCAATATTGAAGCCGCGAGGGAGAAATCGGACACAGGAACCTGTCGTCTGTCTATGTTGTTGTTTCTGCGAGAGTCGAAAGTCGTCCTTTTCTTCACTTTATTCTCTTATTTGTCGCTGACAGACCATGGACACATACATCTGTAGGAGCACTTGAAAAGGATTTGCTCCAAGACGACCGACATGATCCAACGCGAAGACTGTCAGAGGAGAAATTAAGTCAGTGCCAGAGAGAGGTCTCAAGCAGAGGGAGCCGGCACTCGGAGGTCAGTGCTTGCCAAGGCGTCATGGGCGGGCGAGGGCAAGTCGGGAGTCTCTACGCCTCGCACTATGGGCTGGGGGGAATGCTTCGCAGGAGGCTTCACCCGATCATGAGGTCGAGAGGCTTCACTCCCCACTGGCGGCCTCCGGGTGGCTTCAGGACTGCGCTCCAAGCACGCCCACACATGACCAGGTCTCTGTGTTCCAAAGGTATTATTGCCCTGTTTTTGTTATTGTTTTTTTTTTGTAAGTGTATAAGGTGTTTTGTTTTGGATAGTGAGAGTAGGTTGGGGATAGAAGGAAAATGTATGATGTCTGTATCATTACTTTCAGATGCTGTAGTATGGATTATTTTTCTTTATTTTTCTTTGAAGTTCACAGAGGATTTAAGGTTTTTATGGGAGGGGAAATAAAAGTCTGAAATGCAGAAAGATATATTTTTTTCTAGCTTTTAAGCATAGTAAAATATTATGTGGAACATTTCTATACATAATGTCACTTACATGTAAACCTAAACTTTTGTAGCACATTATTATTTCCACATTCATGAGTTTTTTCCTGTAAATATGTTATTGCATAAAATACACACCCAAGGTCTATTTTGTATGTAGCATCAGCTGTAAGATAGGTAGGAACAAATAAAGGTTTAATTGTATAAAGTATGAAGGAAAGATTATATTTTTTTTTTTTTTTGTAGAGGAACAGGATCAGCGTTTGCAAGACACCTCCATATCTGCCACTGGCATTTATACCTGTCAGCACTTTGATATCAAACAGTGAATCTCATGAAGTATATGATGGCCATGTTAAGCACATAGGCTAGCCAGATGATATATATATATATAAATATATATATATATATATATATATATATATATATATATATATGTATATATATATGCACATATTTTAGGTTTATGATGGAAAAATACCAGTTTAAAGCTTTTTAAATTACTTGTTTTGAAGAAAATATGTCTCTCTCTGAACTTCACCCTTTTCACAATGTGTGGTTATTAAAATTGTAAATATAATTTTTTTTTACTTAATATTTGTAATTGATATTCCTGGGATATATTCTACTATTAAAATTACATATTTGTTGGAACAGTTAGGAGAGAAGTCACTAACCCATTCTCTTGTCATCATTCTTGGCAGGCATGGACACTGGCAAGGCAGAGTGCCAAATAATAGAGATAAAATCCTTAGCTACATATATTTGCTGCAGTGGTAGCAGTTGCTAGGTGATGATGCTGTATAACTGTAAGAGTTAGATCAGTTTTGACTTGTGATGGAGTTGGTTGCATGTTGCTGCATATACAGGGTCATGTACAAGGGAAATGCAAATAGAATATTACTGCCCAAAAGTTACTAATATTTTTTACTATCTTGATATCTCCTTCTAGGGAATTATTATTACGAACTCTGAAATATTGTGTAATTGTTGTTTCCAGTTAGATTACTATAATAATTACCAGTTTAATCAAACATTAGAACAGCAGTTTCATAATGGTTCTTGTTTATGTCTAAAAGAGTAGGTTACAGATATGTTTTTCTCCAACAGCCTTCTAAAACGAAGAATATTTTATGAAATATTTTGATATTCAGAATATCAGTGGAATACAACACATTAAATTTAAGCTGTACATTGAAATAGAAAGTGCTTAGATGAAGTCTAACAAATCTTAACCTGGATTCTTTCCACTCTGCCCTTCCAGTGGCCCTCATCTGGATAATAATTTCCCAGTTAGTTTTGGTTCTGTTCAACTTTGACTTAAGCTTCCAGAAAAGATTAAACAGAATATGAAACATGAAAGTAGGACTAATGTTGAGACAGTTCAGTGGAATTGCATTTATTTTTGTGTATGTTGTTTAAGTTATTAATCACTTTATTAGTGCATGAAAATGGATCTTCAGAAGTCTCTATGTTATATTTCTTCTTATTACCAGTCAACAAGAACAACCTGAGCTGGCATTTACTAGTCCTGCTGATGGGTCAGAACGTTCAGTTACAAACGGTGGAGAAACTGAAGGATGTCACTCGCTACCTAGTGAGGATAGTCGTTCGCCAGTGTGAGGTACATACTTCAGAAAGGATACGCCGTTCCATGCAGCTGTACACTGTTTACTCCCGCATGTGGGGAGAGGAGGTATGCCTATTTTGATATTGGTGATGTATGCCTATTTGATATTGGTGACTTCTTTATTT
Source organism: Penaeus chinensis (assembly GCF_019202785.1). Classification (NCBI taxonomy): domain Eukaryota; kingdom Metazoa; phylum Arthropoda; class Malacostraca; order Decapoda; family Penaeidae; genus Penaeus; species Penaeus chinensis. Next base: position 36,230,298 of record NC_061830.1, read on the forward strand.
GTAGTTAAGAAAGAAACATTGATTCCTTTTATGTTAGCTTCCTGGCCTAGGATTATCTTCTTTGATAAAAGTTGTAAGAGAATGTGGGGTAAAATGAGCAAGTGTATATCAGTTTGATTTGTCATAAGAATAGATATGCCATTTATATTTTTACACATTTGATTGTGGGTTAGATATTTCTGTTTATTATTATTACTACTTCATGAGTGAGAGTGAGAGAGAGAGAGAGAGAGAGAGAGTGAGAGAGAGAGAGTGAGAGAGAGAGAGTGAGAGAGAGAGAGTGAGAGAGAGAGTGAGAGAGAGAGAGTGAGAGAGAGAGAGTGAGAGAGAGAGAGAGAGAGAGAGTGAGAGAGAGAGTGAGAGAGAGAGTGAGAGAGAGAGTGAGAGAGAGAGTGAGAGAGAGAGTGAGAGAGAGAGTGAGAGAGAGAGTGAGAGAGAGAGTGAGAGAGAGAGTGAGAGAGAGAGTGAGAGAGTGAGAGAGAGAGAGAGTGAGAGTGAGAGTGAGAGTGAGAGTGAGAGTGAGAGAGAGAGAGAGAGAGTGAGAGAGAGAGAGAGAGAGAGAGAGAGAGAGAGAGAGAGAGAGAGAGAGAGAGAGAGAGAGAGTGAGAGTGAGAGAGAGAGAGAGAGAGAGAGAGAGAGAGAGAGAGAGAGAGAGAGAGAGAGCGTGTGCGCGTGCGCGTGTGTGTTTGTTTGTATAGTAGTAACTTTACAACTAATAGATATTATGAATATGATTTATGCTCCCATACCACATATTTTAGCCAACTAGTGTATTTATACTGTTTATTTGCAATCAAAATAGGCTGCAAGGAGACTGCTGTCGGACCTCAGGAGGATATTTTTGATGAGAGGGCGACATCTGCTTTTGTCAGCAGTTTGCATTACGCAATATGACTGGGATGAGGAAAAGATATCAGAGGAGAGCTTGGAAAGGTGAGTGCGGAAGATTGAGAAGTCATTGAAGTAACTGGAAGTTCAGTACAGCAATTAAATTTTTTTGCCTGCAGTTCATCATGAATATATGATAGGGAACATATTTATACCCTTTGGAATGCTTGAAAATTTGCAAATGTGTGATGTACATATTGACTGGCAATTGACTCGATGGTGGCTAAGCAAAATAAATTATATAAAACAGTATATGCATTTGCCATTCAAATATTCCAGTATTTAAGTGTTCTTTATCTCCAATACATTCTTACTAAGATGGAGTATAGTTTAACGTTGAAAGTTGGTGAACATTAGATTTTATAGATGAGAATAGAGGTTTCTATAAGAAAAGCCTGTGAAGGCACATATTAGATACAAAATAATTATTTCATTGCAAAAAACGTTGTATCTTCAAGCATTTAGTTGATAAAAGGGTTTGTGAATTATGTATATAATAACTATATATATTTTTTTAACAGAGCAACTGATGACCTAGAATCTGTAGGGGAACTCTGCAAAGCAACGGTTCAGTGTGAGAATTGTGGAAAACGGCAAGCTATTGATCAGCAGGTATATTGAGAGATTGATAGATTTTTTGTGATATAAATGGCAGTTAAATGTTTATATATATTTGAAGACAGAGAAACTATTGATAGATACTTAACCATACATATTGAAAGAAAGATATAGACACCAAATGCATACACTTAAATAGACCCACATACTTGGGTACACACTATACATATCACTGTTTATTTGCTTTTCTCCAAAAATTGCTTTCAAAATAATAAGCTGTACGGTTTGAAACAGTGGTTAATGATGGATGCAAAACCCAGTAATGCTGTGTGAAAATTTTAGTAAATTTAAGTGAGGACATTAGTGCACACTGCTCTGCATTTGGTAATTGTGAGACCTCATCCTGGTCATCATGAAGTGATGAAGCACTAATCTCTTTAAGAGAGATAATGGTACAAACTTGTCACCAATAGTAAATAGTAGGCAGATGATGTGGTCAGTTTCAGATTGGAAAGCACACTATTTTGAAAATACTTTTGGGAACACAGGTGTACACATGAAAAGTATAGTGAAATGGACAAGCACATACACATGTTCTTGGCAATACACAAACATATATATCCAACTAAATGTACAGTGACACATGTTTATCTACTTCCCATATATTTAAAAATCAGGGTACTCATAATGATAGTTATCTGATATAGCAAATAATCAAAGATTCATCAATTTTTCAGATGTCTAATGTGGATTACTGTATGTGTAGAGGTACTATAGGCTATGCTGGAAAGAATAGGCATTATGATGCTTGGGAACCATTCATCGAAAGAGATCACCATATTGTGTGGCGCCAGCGACATCATGTGCATCAACATTTGTTTGCTTATAAAGGTATGTTGTTAACAATAAAAGTAGTTTTGCTTTTATGTCATAAAGATCAATATTCTTATAAAGAATATTCATATAACTGTAAATTATATAATTTATGTACTTTTTCAGATGGCAGTCGGGTATGAGAATGACAATATTATTATTATTATTATTATTATTTTTTTTTTTATTATTATTTTTTGTTTTTTTTGTATTAATTAATTTATTTATTTTTATTGTTGTTGTTATTATTGTTATTATAATTGTTATTATTTTTGTTATTGTTATTATTATTATTATTATTATTATTATTATTATTATTATTATTATTATTATTATTGTAGTTGTTATTAATGTTATTATTATTGTTATTGCTATCGCTCTTTTTTCTCCCTTTTTTTATGCACGTATCACTGCAGTTTCAGTATGATAACTACTTGGTATACTGCACCCTCTCTGCATTTATATACTGTTTGCCCCAGGTTATTCTAATTTTCACTTAATACACCTATAAAAAGCATCAGAAATGCCACTTTTTAGTGAAAACTGTCATATACCTTACAATGTGTATATAATGCTTTAAGCCTAAGTTAAGCATTGCTCTATAACATTTGAAATCCAGAATTCTATATTATTTCTAGTCCAAAGTTTGTCACATAAATGTTCAAGTGGCTAAGATATTCACATATGTGTTTAGATATATTATGTAATGTGTGGAATATTCCTTTCAGTGTATGGAACTTATGATGATGTGAGCCTAAGTGCATTTATGGAAGCACAACTAAACAGTGGCTTCAGAAAAGAGTGGGATGATTCTGTGCTTGAGTTGCGGGTGCTGGATTCCCATGCAGAATCCAACTCTGATCTTGTTTATTGGCTTGTCAAGTTCCCTGTGAGTTTTGTGTAACTTTCTTATGTCTTTGTATTTGTGTATTTCTCACTTGTGCAACAATTACTTGCTTTACTTCAAACTGTGGAATGTTATAATGAACATGTATATACTTTAGAACTAATACATTTGGTTTTGGTTTCAGCAATTCTTTGCAAATAGAGACTATGTCTTTAAGAGGCGCTTCACATACAATGAAGAAAGACAAGAAGCTGTTATAATGAGTCAAGCAGTAGACACGAATGTGTTCCCAGAAGAGAAAGGAATTTATCGTGTCAATGAGTATTGGTCAACAATGGTCATTAGAGCCTCTGAGAGTATTGATAAGGTAAGTAGGAAAGGGTTTATATTTGTACTTAGGCCTCCATGAGAGATGATTGTTCTTTTTAAGTGGAAAAAAAGGTGGCATAGATTACAGATATCTGTAGACAAAATCCACAGTATTGGTTTTAGGTTATTGTTTAGAATCAGTGTAATTGAAAAAATGAATATTGAAATGCAGTATGAATTTTAGAATTACTTTTTTTGGCAAACTTCTAACCATTTTCTTTTTCATAAAGAAATAGATTTCATACTTTATGAGATATGTGATAGGATTTCTGTTGTATATTGTGAAAATATGGCATAATCATTTTTGGGTACATATGATAAGATTTTCTTGTCTTTAATAAAGCATTTCATAACTTTTTAATTTTTTGCAGCCAGGTATAGAATACACCCTTACGTATTTCGACAACCCTGGGACTAGTCTTCCACAAAGTATAACAAACTTCATAGCAGCTACAGGTAAAAACTTAGTAGATGTTTAGTGTTTCACTTGACTTGTTCCATAAATGTCACATGCAAATGAAATCATAAGAATAGTTTTTATGAAATCTTTGGCTGGGTATAATGCTTTATTGTAACACTACAAAATTTTTCAGGTTTTCCAAACTTCTTGCGGAAAGTTCACCAAGCAGCCCTAAGCCTTCAGACAGATCACGAGAATGGAGGAGATGCTTATATCAGTCTCCCTAGTCAGTTACGATATCCAAAGAGAATGCCAGAGATTGAAAAACCAACCATTTCAGTAAGTGTCGAAGAAGAAGGGGCACCTGTTCCTGCCACAAAGGAGTTAGAGACAGTGTCTGTGGGCAACATAATGGGTCAAGTTCTTGAGCATGGGGTTAGTATCAACAAGATCCAGGGTGAAGAGGAAAAACATAGTATATGGAGTGATTTACCAGAAGAAAAATATGAAGGAACAGGTTCTTTAATAAGGACTGATAGTGAAGGTGGAGGTACTCCAAAAGATACATTATTAGACAAAAATGCTCCTACACCAAAGGAAGAGACTCGAGAAGGTAGCAGTGAATTTCTTGAAAGTAGTGAAATAGATGTAGAGATGGAAATGCAAATGACAGATGAAATTAAGAGCTCTGACTTTAACAGAGAAGATGACCATTTGCCTTCTACAATAGATAGAAATAGTAACCATTCATCTCTTTCTCAAGATCTGTCTCTGCAGCTGAGTAGAAAAAAAGTTGTGGTAGATATATTGGAGGCAATGGAGGTTGTGGCACCTGATATGGATGAAAAAACAAAATTGTCACAGAAAGTGGAAGAGTTGGCTGCAATCACTTTAGACAAAAATGGAAACAAATCTGTGTTGCTTGCAAAACTTGACAAATTAAAGAATAAATTAAAAGAATTTCAAGAAAATGCATTTCATCGCAAAATATCATCTTTGAAAAAAATGCAAGAACTTGAAAATCGTGGCCATTATGACCATTCTAGCCTAGATGAAAAGACTTTAAAGCATCTTGAAAACCTTTTCCATGCTGTGAACAGAGTTCTTCAAGCTGACAAAGACATGCGGACTGGAAAGGGTTACATGAAGACGTCTACAGGACAAAATTCAGATACTAGCTTGGGAGAGCAATTATTCTGGGGTTTCCAAAGAAAAGAAACTAAAGAGAAGGAAGACACAGGGGCACAACCAAGTAAACAAAGAATACCTGATGAAGTGTCTGGATCACCAGGCTTTGAAAGTTCCCAAAAGAAAGATGCAAATGATGAAATAGAGGCTAAAGAAAATGTTCCAAGACCTGTGGGTGCAGATGTCAGAAAGGAAGAGGAATTATCTCAGGATTTCCAAAGAAGAGAAAGCAAGAAGAGAGAAGATACCAGGACACAATCAAGTGAACACACCGTACCTGATGAAGTCTCTGCCTCACCAGGCTGTGACAGTTCTCAAAAGAAAAATGTAACTGACAAATCAAAGCCTCCAGATGATCCACCAGGGCCCAGTAGTGCAGAATCGTCAGCCACAGGTGTATTAGAAGAAAGCACGAAGAATGAAATTAGAACCAGTAGTAATAATATGAGAAATAACATAGAAAATAGAAGCAGTACTAGTGGGTGGTCCTCTTGGTTATATTTTCCATTTTCC
>NC_061830.1:36248433-36258433 GCF_019202785.1 Penaeus chinensis
GTAATGGGTCGGGCTGTACGTACATGCTCTGAAGTTTCTCAAGGTTTTCCCAGGTCTGAAATAAAACTGTTTTTGGTTTTCACAGAGGCAATACGACGAAGCTCACCGCGAGGAAACGCTGAGGAAGAAACGTGAAGAGAGAGAAGGAAAAGTAGATATCATCGCTCCGTATATTCCCCTATTGACGGTTAGTACTAGTCTTACTCTTCATAATTTTGTTTTGTTTATAAAATGCGGAGAACAGTTTAGCATACTGATTTCGATACTGTTATTGTGTTTTTTTTTGGTTTTTTTTTTACGTTTGTTATTATCGCCATCATTAACACTTGCTTCAACATCATCATAATAACGACCCAATCATATCCTATGCTGAGCCTGTTGTCTATTCAATCCTGACGAGTGACCAATTTCCTCTGCAGTCGGACGCGGAGACGGGCGGACCCGAGACGGTGCGGGAGAGGTGTCTTCAGGACCTCAGGGAGAGACTCGCCCTCCGAGCCAACCTCCTGCAGGATCGGCTAGACCAGGTGGTTTTCTTGAGTTTTGTGTCGCGGTCCTTATTGTTTTCGTGGTCCAGCATGGGTTGCAGTCAATGGCATAATACATATCGACATTTAATCAGTTTAATGAGTATCTCAGAACTAAACTTTACCGGATTTCCCCTCCGAAGGCCCGCGCTGCCGTGCTCGAGTGCCGCGACGAGGCCGGGCGCCGCAAGCGACTGAGCGCCGACGAGCGGGCCGCACTCACGAGCCGCACCGCCGCTGCCGAGGCCTCCCACCGACGCCTCCGGGCCCAGCTGGCCGCCTGGAAACACGAAGCCTCTGAGAGATACGATAGCCTCGCCGGCCAGCTCGAGGTCGACCCGAGATTCGCTCTGGACATCGGCAGCCAAGGGGCTTCGTCGGCAGATGAGGAGGACGAGTCGGCGTCGGGATAAGGTGGGGTGGTGAGGGAGGGAGAGGAAAGAGGGAATAAAGGAAGGAAGGGGAGGGGGTGAGGGAGGGAGAGGAGATAAGGAGAGAAGGAAGGAAGGGGAAATGAGGGGAGGGGGATGAGGGAGGGAGGGGAGAAGGGGAGGATGAAGGAGGGAGAGGAGAGGGGGGCGAAGGGAGGAGGTGGAAAAGGGTGGAATCAAGGGAGAGGAGAGAGAAAGAGGGAAAGATCAGGGGAGGAAAAGAAGAAGCGTAGCAAAAAAGAATAAGAAATAGATTGAAGAAAGACGAAATGGAGAGAGAGAGAGGCAAAAAAAAAAAAAAAAAAAAAAAAATGGGAGTAAAACGGCGAGATAGAAGGACGGGAAATTTTTTTTAAAAAAAAGATTGCAAGAAAATGAGAAAAGGGTCAAAGAGGGACATATGCTGCAAAAACTAATATAGAGCAAAATTAGATGAAAGAAAATCAATAAAACCGAGAGAAATCACAGAAAAAACAAAGGATATAAAGAATAATGCATAGTCAAAGAAAACGAAGCTAACGACAGAAAACGGTCGATGTCTCGCTTGAAGCTAATCAGTAACATTATTTATTTATTGATTGTCTTAAGAAAAAAATATAGATCTTATAGGCTTTTGAATTATTTTTTGTATAATGTTTAAAACCTCTCTGTGCAAGAATTCCAAAATCTAACAAATTATCACTTTATAGTAATATCTTATTAATATTAAAATAAATATTTTTATCAGTATTAATTTATTTTTTATTTATAAATCATTGTTCTTTAAGATTGTGTAGTATATGTAGTACAAACTCAGGAAACCATAATGTATGAAAAATGAAGTAGAAATAACAGCTAAACACCATTTTATTAATTATAGACTGTATAAAAAAAAAAAAAACATTTGATGTATTAAAGGTAAACTAATGTAATAAAAAATTTGCCCAAATCAGTCAAAATAAAAATTAAAATGTATTAGAACTGTCCTCTGTAAATAATTATGATGATGCTTAGCACAATTAATGTATCAGTGATGAAGATGAGGAAGATGATAATATAATGGGCTTAATTATGAAAATAATGATAATAATCAAGAGGATAGCAGTGGTAAGTAATTATGATGATAATAGTGATAATAAAACCGCAAGTTATAATTTTTAAATGCAAAAACAGCTATAATAACCATATTGATGTTCTAATACTCTTATCACTAATGAACCTTGATAACAAAATTAATGACTAATTATAATAACGATGAAATATATATTCCACGCCCAAAAAAGAAAGGAAAATGTATTTAAAAAAAAAATTGTATATATCGATATTTTAATGTTTGTACACTTTCTTTATATAAATAAATCTATTTATATCTGTATCTCTCATCCATGTCTATATAATACACACATGGCAGACCGAATGTTTCAAAGAATTTCACAACAAAACATCCTTAAGTATAGATATTTATTACTTTCGCCAAAGGTTAACTCGGATAAAATTAATTATTTTATTTAGATCTGTTTTCCGTCTGTCCCTTTCTCTCGCTCTCACTTATCCATTCTTCATATTTTTATTCTTAACTCTTTCGCTTATTCACATTCTATCTCTTGCCTCGCCAATCGTATTTTTCTTATTACTTTTACCTTCTTTCTATCTCTGTGCCTATCTCGTTTGTACGCTCTCTCTTTCCAGCTAACAGCTAAATCTCTCTCTCTCCAGCTAACACAAAATGAAGAGAAATGAGGAGCCAGGAAGATGTATAGTTACTGCATTGTCTACGTCATTTATTGATGATTTCTAACATTACTGAAAAGAGGTATTGTAATTTGTATGATATTTACTTGGTAAATATCACTATCCTGAGTACATTATGATATCACTTTTATGGAGAGAATAATTTTGGATATTTAACCTTTTTTACTGACGACTCGCATATTTTTTATTTTATAAATTTGCAGATGAATTGTCCTAAGGCTAAATGGCATAAATTTCTTGCAATGTCCAGATTTCAACAACTTTCACTTTAAATTCTCGCTTTAAAACTCTTCCACTATAAGGGAAATGGAAATGCAGCAAAACAGCCACGCGGCAGCCAACAAGAGCCAGCGTATCGTTTGGACTTTAATCACATTCCAACCGGGGGACGTTATCTCCTCGGAGAACACTCGTGAACCGCCAAAGACGAGCAAGTGTCAACAAACACCTGTTAACTTTTCCCGAAGCCAGTGAAGGGTTATTCTGGTCTCGATCCTGGGACCTGCAACGTGCAAGTCAGAGACGAAGCCGATGCTACCACCAATATCTAAAGATTTTTTTCTAAAATCAGGGCTTTTATATACCCAACTCGGTTTCAGACACGTCGAAGCTCAACATTATTATCTATTTATTATTGTCTTAGGAAAGAATTAATACATTTTGTATACTTTCGAAATATTTTTGGTGTAACTTTTAAAACCTCTTTGTTCAAGAACTAAAGTTTTAATAAATTACAACTAATGGATAATTTATATTATTACTTCTTTTAAAAAAATTATAGTACAAAACTATGTAAATGTATAGTACAAAACTATAGACTGTAGACTGTGTTTCAAAATAATAAGTTTGAAATCATTCCAATTCATAGCAACAACAGACTTTAAACAGCGCCATCTGAAAAAAATATTGTACATCAAACAAAAATTAAGATTTTGTAGAGTATTCAGAACACTGGCAATAGATAAAGAAAAACTTGATGTGATAAAACAACACTAATGTCATAGAAATAGCCCAAATCAGTCAAAATAGAAATGAAAACGTTTTAAAACAGTATTCTATAAATAATTATGATAATGATCAACACAATAAATGTATCAGTGATGGCGATGAGGATAATATGATGATGAAAATAATGATAGTAATGAAGATGATAGCAGGGATAAGTAATGAAGATATCAATAGAGACAAAGATATAGAAATTTATAATTTTAAATAAAGCTTTATAAATTTTAAACAGCTATAACTACCATATCGATACTACTACTGCTCTTGCCACTGCTACTACTAATAATAATCCTTGATAAAAATTAATGATCAGTTATGATAACAATCAAAATATATTGCATTTCTTTTACTTTTTTTATATGTCGATATATTTATGTTAGTGCCTGTAACTAATCCAGGCTTTCTTATTATATCTAAATTTAGCTATATCTGTATCTTTTTATTCACCCAACTCTATATAATACACATATGGTAGGCTAAATGTTTCAAAGAATTCTATAAAAAAAAACAATATCTTACGGCACTGATTAATATATTTATGGATAAGTTATCCGTGTTCCTGTATTTGATGGATGGTATCAATTTATACGTGCTGGGGTATCAATTTTAAATATAGATATTCATTACTTTCGCCAACGTTTAACTGGGATGAAATGAGTTATTTTGTTTAAATCTTGGGATGAATGGCTTCTCGTTTTGCTCATTCTCTAACACTCTTTTCTCATTTACTTTTCTCTGTTTCTCTCGCTCTCACTTATCCCTTCCTCATATTTCCAATCTTTGTATATACATACAAACACACACACACACATATGTGTGTGTGTGCGTGTGTAAATTAACATGCATGGAAAATAATACAATCTTGTCCATTTTCATCATTTTATTGAGCAAAATTTTGGACGGACAGTATCACAGACAGTGAAAAGTTTAGTGATAGAGCCACATCAAAGACAAGGACAGCCTAAGGTCGTGCTGACTAGAGAAGAATGTCTGACCTTTTCTGACCTCTAAACACTTGACCCAGTTAACATCTTCAGAGAACGTGTTTATAATAAGGGGCAGAGGAAGGGGAAAAAAATGGTGAAAAGGGAATATAGAAATGAAGAGATATGTTTTTAGAGGAGGTTTTGGATAGGGTTAGAATTGAAAGGAAAATGATGGAGGAATTTGAAGAGATTAATGAAGAAAATGACGAAAGTCGGTAACACAAAGAAAACGAGGAAGGTAGGAAGGTAAAGAAAATAGGAAAGCTAACGAAAATAAGTGGCGGTAACGAAAACAGGGAAGAAAATCCGGAAAATAAGGGAGATGATCAGGAAAATAAGGAAGAAGATGAAACAAAGATGAAAGGGAAGATAAAGAAATGAGGAAAAAAGTGACTAGGTGCTTCATAGTGCTTTTGATTAGCTTACACATGTGCGTTGAATATACAATTCTTATTCAAATGTTCACAATCCGTAACATATATCTTCTATAACTACTCTCACATATGGATAAAATATACACAGTTCTCCAGTTTCCATGAAAAGTTCTTTGTATCATAACGAACTACAAACTGTGAGTGGTTACTTACTTTTTAAACGTAGAATATCTATTGCTATCTGCATCGAGGGTTACTACTTGGGATTTTAGAAAAATCTATAGACTCTGGTGATTTGGATAATCAAATTTACTATACGAAATACAAGCTAAACACTTTGAATAATTATTCTTGCTCTATGCTAAAAAAAACAAAGCATGTTTGCTGTGTGTTTATATTTATTCCTTTTTTTTCTTAACCTAAATGATTTTTTTGTTCTTATCTATAGATGGAGAGGACATAATGCTATTACAAAAGAAAATGACACCGTTTTGAATGCAGTTCTTAAGGGAAAACTTTCTGTGGAATATGGGACTAGAAACATGAAGGAGGTGTAGATATATTAGCTGGAAGAACGGCAGTGTTCTAAATCAGAGATGATTTGAAATAGCATTACATCAGAATTCCGTGTTAAACAAATCAGAAAGAAAGGAAAGATATTATCCCGAGAGGAAGATAGGGTGGAAGGGAGAGAAGAAAGACGGGAGACAGATAGAAAGGAAGAGATAAGAGAAAGATGGAGTCAGAGGCACAGGAAGGAGCCCGTAGACCCAGAGACAAAGTCGTGGCACGAAGAGTAATCCTTCAATTTGTTCTTCTATGGCGTGTGTTCTAGTAATCTTCTTCTTCGGCTTCACTGAGTGGATTCTGTTCGACTTCGTTGTAATCCATCTCCAGTGCTGCCAGATCCTCTCGTGCTTCGGAGAACTCTCCTGCAGGTACAAGTGTGGTAAGGTATGTAGCTAAAGGGTATTCTCGCGGAGCTGGCTAAACTGGTGAATGAGTTTTTATTTTTAAACTTTTGTAATTTTTGTTGACAAGTAGGAACCACATCTTGCTAAAACTATAAAGGGAGTTAGGCCTACAGATGTTTGTTTAACCAATTAAGAAGATGGGATACGAACATGGCTAAATTAGAAAAAAATACCTCTTAATCTGTCCTACCCTTTACCACCTTAGAATCATGCTTTACGTCACATTTTCATGTCTTTAAAATTATAAATAATAATAAACTTCCTCTCATGCTAAGTCCTTTTTACCTTACGTGTCTGGATTCCGTGCTTTTGTCTCACGCCCCCAAGATGAAAGAAATTATTCTTTCTAAAGAATGCAATACACTTTTTCTTATATATCTATCTATCTATATACATATATTTATATATATAGATATATATTATTAGCAAACCTACTTTACTCGACATATTATTTCCTCTTGTAATATCCTGCATTTTCACAGGATTATCAGCAAAAAATGAGGAAATAAGATCCGAAGAACCTATTTTTAATACGTCGGACAAAAGAGCATCAGGTCAGTCGACAAAAAACTTCTTAAACCAGTTGCTCCTAACATCCAACACTTTTATAAGATCATTAGAAAAAAAGGAAGAAAAACGTATTCCTAAAAAAAACTATTTTTGAAGTGTTAGACAAATGAGTTATCAGTGTTACTAAACACGTTCTGAAGAAAATCTGCAGCGTCACTGTTAGTTTTACATCAACTACATATTTTTTTCCCTGTGAATGAATAGCAATAAGAAAAACAAAAAACAACAGAAACCATTATTACAGAATAAAAAGGGACTGTTCTTAATAGTGTGTTCTATGACCAATTTGTTTCACTTTTTATCTTTTCTTATTGATAGTTCAACACTTGTATTTTTTTTCCTCTCTGTTCATTTTTTTCATATTTTTTCATATTACTTGACTTTTTTTTATCATTATCTTATCATCCTTTTCCATTCTTATCATTCAACTTTGTCCTTTCTTCTTTTTTCTTTTCAATCATCCTCCACACAAATATTTTTTTCTTCGTCTACTTCTTCGTTATTCCACTTTTAATATTCCGCTTCGCTGTTTTCTTCCTCTTCGTAGGTCTTCTCCACTTCCTCGTAGTCCATCTCGAGTGCCTGGAGGTCCTCCCTCGCCTCGCTGAACTCTCCTGCGGGAAGCGGGAGGAGGCGGTGAGGGTGGTGGCAGAAGAGGTGGAGGCGGAGGGAAGGAGGAAGAAAAGTTGTAGGGGGAAGAGGAGGAAGAAAAGTTGGAGTGGGATGGGGGAGGTGGAGGTGGAGGGTGAAGGTGGAGGTGGAGGGAAGGAGGGAGGGAAAAGAGGGGGGAGAGGAGGAAGAAAAGTTGGAGGGGGATGGGGAGGTGGAGAAGGAGGGGGTGGGGGGAAGGGGAGGGGGAAGTGGAGGTGGAGGAACAGAAGGAAGAGGTGGAAGATTTGGAAGATTTGATTGTGGTGGAGGAGGAAGAGGTGGAAGAGTTGGGGGGAGGAGATGGAGGTAGAGGAGAAGGAGTAGGAGTAGGAGTAGTAGTAGGAGGAGGAGTAGGAAGAGAAGGAGGAGGAGGAGGAGGTGGTGGTGGTGGTGGTGGTGGAGATGGAGGTGGAGGTGGAGGAGCAGATGGTTGAGGTGGAGAAGGAAGTGGTTGAGGTGGAGAAGGTGGTAGAGGTGAAGGAGGAGAAGGAGAAGGAGAAGGTGGAGGAGGAGGAGGTACTGATGGATGAAAATGATAATAGGGATTTGGTTGGAGGAGTAGGTGGGGGGTGGTGATGATGGGGAAAGAGAAGGAAGAAATAGTGAAGGAAAAAAGGGAGGTAAGGGGAACAGTTGGAAATGGAGATGAAGAAGGGAAGGGAAGGCAGAGGAAGGATGGTAGAGAAAGAGAGAGTGAAGGAAAAGGAAGGGGAGAAGACGAGATAGAGACAAAGATGAAAGAAATTTATAGAAAGAAGGAAGAGGAGGAGGATAGTGAGAAGTCGAAGAATAAGGGAGAGGAAGAGAACAAGTGGTTATCGAACAGAAATAAAATATATATATTTTAAGAAATTGGAAACAAAAGAGAAGACGAAACAATCTGAGGTGCCGATCGCGTCCATATAAAGAGAAATTAAAGGTTGTTTAGAAAAAATCAGAATTTTTAATGATAATAATGGAAAACAGGAGAGAAATGGTGCACATTTATCTGTGATAATTAAACATAGATCTGTAAATCTGAGATAAACATCACCATTAATTTCATTCGTAAATTTCGTGACAAAGAAACCATAAATTTAAAAAAGAAGGATGATTTTTAATGCATACTTTCAATGGAAATACAAGGTAATATATAATAGAGAAACAAAGCATATCTTTCAGCCCAATAATAAACAACGATAAAGAAGTAGCACTTGATTATTATTTCCGTCTTTGTGCGGCCCTCCGTCGTGAGTCACTTGTTTTCATTCCTTGAAAATATATTCATCATATGAGGTGAATAAAGTATTAAACGGAAAGAAAAGTTAAAGAGAGGCAGGCTGAATAATATATATATATATATATATATATATATATATATATATATATATGTATATATATGATTAAATATATAGATATATGTGTACATATACATATATATAGATAGATAGATAGATAGATAGATATATAGATATATAGATATGATTATATATATATGTGTATATATATATATATACATATATATATATATATATATATATATATATGTATAAATATATATGTATTTATATATATGATTACATATAGATATATGTGAACATATGTATATATATATATATATATATATATATATATATATATATATATATATACATACACATACATATATATATGCACATACACACACACACTCACACACACACACACACACACACACACATACATATATATATATATATATATATATATATATATATGATTATGTATATATGTGTATATATATATATATATATATATATATATATATATATATATATGTATATATATGTACACATATATAAATAATCATATATATATATGTATATATATGTACACATATATACATAATCATATATATATATATATATATATCACTGTATATATAGCTTAAACATATATAACTGAACTTATTTCGATTTCATGCTTAAGCTTAACAATAATCACAAGGAATATGAGAATAATCTGGCAAGACAGTAATCAAAATATAAAGTTTAATGCTAAACATGATTTCCATATTAGCATACTTTAGATCTAGTTAAAAGACTGCATGCTTTGTCACAGACACTGAGTGATGCACAATTCCCTGTAGTGCGTGATGTCAACATTACTAAATCAAATGATACATTGAAAAATATATTTTAGATATTTTGCCGATTTTGATAGTTCAGTGATATATTTTCTTATATTTTTTCATAGGTAGCGTTTTCTTTTTTTCTTTTTTATTTTTTTTTACGTTAAATGATTTTTATAACCACGGCAATCAGATTCAGACTCCTTGATATGCAGAGTGTCAGAAACGCTATTTCAACAAAGTGATGATCACGGTGGTACATGCAAACCATTTATCATGAGCCATTATGGACGTATTGATAACATATCTGCATCACTGAAATCCATCTACACAAGTTACCAATACCCCAAGGTGTGGCACGAACTTGCAGGTGCCCGTTAATGGCACCTGGGCACTGGCCAAACAGGATACTATCAGTTTGCCATTGGTCAACCATGCATAACTTTGCCGCTAGTGAATACGCTTTGCAAAGAACTCTAACTCTAGGAGGAATATGCACAGACATACATTTGGTTCCTGTGTCATGCATGTGAGGGCATGGCACGTCACAAGAGTCGCTTACAACACGCACATCACTTCTTGCACTGTGACTCTCTGTTACAAACCACGTCACGAGACTCCTGCAATGAAAACTTACCTACGAATCTGCACCGCTGATCGGG
>NC_061830.1:36263433-36265933 GCF_019202785.1 Penaeus chinensis
GTCTTTGCAAGGGGAATGCAATGACAGGGACACGCGGGAAATGCCAATAAATGTATCGTGATAAGCACATATATAGATATGCATGGTATATGGTGATGTTACACGGTGACATTTATGCAGGTGAGGAGTGTGTTGTGATGATCATACAAGTGAACATATGCAGCGCTGGTTCGAAGTCTAGTTCGATTTCGAGTTCAAAGACCTGCCGTTGTTATTCATTTCTATTGATATCTATCTACTTTTTTCCAGCTAAAAAAAAAAATATTTTGCAAAGGATATTTTTTGTGTGACAAATAGAGAATGGATAATTTGAGATGACAAAGCAAGAACCACATTTCCAATTGTACAAATGTGAAACGGAGCCACAGTAAGGGAGAGTCGAGAGACACAAAACATATTGATGCTATATTTGTTATTTACACCAAGAAAGATTTCTTGTGCTTTAATAAGAAATATCTTTGACTATGTTCTTGTTTTCTTGTTTGTACTCTTCTGTGGCTCTGTTTCGGTAATAAAATTCATTGTTTCCATTGCCAGGGCTGCCAGCCACGCAAACAACAAGTCGATTGCGTCCTGTCAGGTTTCAAAATGACCTCGAGGGGACCAGACTCCTGACCAGAGCGTACAGGTGAGAGATGGCGAGGAGGAGATTCTTGGGTGACTGTTTACTGAAGCAAAGATTATGCTGTCTTGTGACTAGTAACACAGACTGCACGGATCGGTATCGAGTCACAAAGAGATGATAATGATTCTTCTTCGAAACCAATGTATCGTTGTTGATTTGATTTTTGTTGTATAGAAATGAAAAAGAGAAAATATGAAAGAGTAGTTTACAATATTTTCTTTATGGGCAGAACACCTGAACCACTGTCACATGTGTGTAAGCAACCTCCTGCACAATGGTATGCATGTTAGTGACCTGCAACATTATCTCAAACGTTGCAAAATGGGTGATTGCCACGAATGAAAATAAAAAACTCGTTCGGGTACATGGTTGTGAGTGATCGCCGACATCACGATTAAGCAGATGACCTGTAACACAGTCGTGGGTGAGAAGGTGACCTGTTAAAACACCTGCGCAGAAGTCCAAAAATGGCCTATAACGCACTTTTAACACCCACACTGTTTACGTAACTGATCTGTAACTCCGTCATGGGACCTGTAACACTGTCGTAAATGTGTAGGTCTTTGGTGCTCTGTCAGTCACACTAACTAATCCACCATACACACTGTCACATCGTGCAGGTTTAATGGTGACCTGAAATATTAATTATATTGTTAACGCAGTGAGAAAAGAGCCATTTGAAGAACTGCAAAAGATGGACATTAAAGTAACCATTTGCTATGCCTTTCGTGTTTTGCAGATAGATAGCAAGGGAAAATCCTGGTTAGATAATCTGGAGAAAATAATGCCTTCATATCGTCATTCAAAATTATTCAGAGAAAAAGAGATTTGGAATTTTGGTCAGAGAGAAAAAAAAACGCATTGCCAAAAGGTTTCATATTTGATAATCATGTTAATGGAGATCAAAATGAAAGTGCTCTAAGCAAAAACTTTGAGTGACGTCATGAAATCACACAACTATACATTATATTACCGTGAAAAATATGTACAAACGCTGTTTTAATGTTAAACGAAGGATATTAAATCTATATCATAGATAAAAAGATAAGTTAATGATTAAATTACAGAATAATGTAAATTTGTGACAGCAAACCACTACAGTGAACACTTGTGAAATAACTTAAGTAATAACTTTAGTACAGGAACTCAAAACTTGTTTATCATTCCATTTATCAAAAATGGTTAATAAATACTCAATTTATAAGCAATAATATTTTGTAATACCGACTCATAACTCACTAATTTTAAATCCACATTAGTATATGATAAAGATCATTATATTGTTTATGTTCCTTAACTCTAACCTTAGTCTGAATTTACAGTTTTTTAGTATGTTTATTCCGCCTTTCTAACGTGACCCAGTATGACTCTTCTCTTTCTCCCCTTCCTTCACAAAATGCACAAGACACACAGTTCTTCCCTCGCTGTTTAAAAAAGAAAAATAGTTCCTTATACTATCCTCCTGATTCCTACACAGCACACACTCTCTTTTACACAATATCTACAGCACGCACGCTCTAAAGAACCCATCTTTTTTTGCCTCACCACAAAGCAGAAGGAAACCAAAGCAAAAAAAGAAAAAAAGAAAAAAAAAGGAAAAATCTCCCAAAAGACAGAGGAAAAACAGTAAACACCAAATAGACTTATTGAAATATGGCGTACACTGATTTGTCCCAGTCTATTCCGCCAGGAGCTTCCTCCCCAGAATAAAAAAACAAGAGAAGATCGCCCACTCACCTTCTTCCATGCCTTCGCCGACGTACCAGTGGACGAACGCGCGCTTGGTAAACATCAGGTCGAATTTGTGGTCGATTCTCTCCCACGCTGATCTGATGGCGGTGGTGTTGGAGAGGACACAAACGGCGCGGTCGACTT
>NC_061830.1:36270933-36283433 GCF_019202785.1 Penaeus chinensis
TTATAAAGCATACTATTTAGCTCTTTGCAAATAATTCATAATTTTAATAAATTATTTAATTTTTAGAGAAGTATGTAACAAATTAAGAAATGTATAAACACTAGTATGTGAAACGTATTTATATATGATAAGTATTAGCAAATGAATCGTAATTTAAAACAAAAAAAGATGAATATGACACAAAAAAGGTAGCTACCTCCCTCCCCCTCCCCCCCTTAGAAAAAAAAAATCAAAGATCTATAAATGTATATATTACACAAAAAAACATTCGGTATAAAAGCCAAATACATCACACTGGTTGATCTTCGTAAATAATCTTAATAAAATCAAATAAACGAGACGACAGATTTACCTTTTCAAATTACCAATATAACTAAAACTCTATAAACATCTAGTATACAAAGGCTCGTACCCAAAGCTTCATTTACGTAATTAATCTTATGATGCCCGAGTCCGCTCAGCAAGATCAATACCCGGATGACAGGCAGGACAGGGTGAGGGCGCTGGGTTTGGCAGGCAAGTAGAACAGGTAGTGGGGTCAGTTATAGGACAGGGTGATAAAGGAACACGGGTAGTGGGGATAATCACAGGACAGAACATGGGTAATAGTCATGGGGGGGGGGGAGGTAGTAGGGATAGTCATAACATAAGGTTGGGATGGGGTGATAGTTATAAGAACACAGGTAGTGGGGATAGTTATGGGACAGAATGAGTGATAGTTATGAGAACACAGGTAGTGGGGGGGTAGTTATTAGCCAGGTGGATTGAAAGTTTTGAGAACACAGGTAGTAGGGATAATCACAGGACGGACTGGGATAGGAGAGAAGTAGAACAGGAAATAAAAGATAGTCTCGAGACACGGTAGGGGTGATAGTTTTGAGGACACAGGTAATGGGGCTAACCACATAACACCATGGGGTAGTAAACAAGTAGAAGAGATAGTGTTATAATCACAGGACAGGACATGAGGACACAGGTAGTAAGGAGCAAACACGAGGCAGGATAGGGATAATATTCATATAAACACAGGTAATGGGGATAGTCATAGGATAGGGTAGGGGTGATAGCCATTATAATCAGGGAGTTAGGCTAGTGGTGACAATGACAGTGACAGTTGTGGGGATATTCATGAGAACACAGGGGAGTGGCCATGGTCACTTGGGCATATAAAAGAAGAAATAGGCCTAGTCCAGGAGTAGTAGTAAGAATAATAATCCTAAAGGGGGCTACTTTCATGAAGGATCGATAGTCAGAGGGATATGCTGGCAGG
The DNA here is from genome assembly GCF_019202785.1 of Penaeus chinensis. Taxonomy (NCBI): domain Eukaryota; kingdom Metazoa; phylum Arthropoda; class Malacostraca; order Decapoda; family Penaeidae; genus Penaeus; species Penaeus chinensis. The sequence goes on from NC_061830.1 coordinate 36,272,204, forward strand.
ATAACTTCATAAAGGGGGAGAGCGAGAAAGTAGAGGGAGGGGAAAGGGGCGATGAAAAGAGAGAAGGAGAGGGAGGGAAAGATGGAGAAGAAGTAGAGAAGAAGAGGGACAGAGAGATGGAGAAGGATGGGAAGAAGGAGAGGGGATGAGGGGGGGGGGTACGAAAGAGAAATAGAGAAGGGAAGAAGGAGAGGAAGGAGAGAAGGAGAGGGATAGAGAAGAGGGTGTTGAAAGAGAAAATTATAGGGAAGGGAAAGGGGTTAGGAGAGAAAGAAGGAGAGGGGGAAAGGGGAAGAGGAGGAGAGGAAGAGAAGGGGGGGAGAGAAGGAAAGGGAGGGGAAGGGGGAGAGAAAGAGAGAAGGTAAGCGAGGGGAAGGTGGAGAGAGAAGAGAAAAAGAAATCGAGAGAAAGAGAAAGAGGAAATAGAGAAGGAAAGGGAGGGGAAAGGGGGTGAGGAAAGAGAAATAAAGAAAACGGTTAAAAAAGGAAGAGAAAAGGAAAAGAAATAAAGAAAACGGCTAATAAAAGGAGAAGGAGGGAAAAGAAGAAAAGTAAGGGAAAGGAACGGAAAATCTATGAAAGGAGAAAAAAAGGAGAAAAGAGAGAAGAAAGAAGAAAAGAGAGAAGAAAGAAGAAACGAGAGGGACAGAAGATCCCCCCCCTCCCCCTTCGTCCCTAACCATCACCCAACCTACTCAAGGACTGTTTCGTGTTCACATAACATCTAACTGAACTTTAAGATTGTACGTACGCTGTTATTAAAGTTCACGGAAAGAGTGTGTGCATGTATAGACCTGTGGGATCCCTTACACACTAGCTTGTTTATGTATCACACACACACACACACACACACACACACACACACACACACACACACACACACACACACACACACACACACACACACACACACACAACCCCCCCTACACGCATACAACCCTCCACACACACACAACCCCCCCCCACACACATACAGTCCCCCCCCCCCCACACACACATATACGATATACACAGACCTATTACACAAGCTTATTTCTACGTAATGCGCTGTCGATATTAGGTAACAAATCTTCTCACGGCGCTGTAAATTATTCACTCACGTAAACACGCGCTATCTCTCTGTATTTTTGTTTTCGTTCTGGAGTGAATTTTCTAAACTTTTCTCTTTTCGTTATATTGTCCTTTTACATTTACCACAAAAGTTTTTTATGTTTTATATGTAACTGGATGTTTATTTGTTAGGAAGACATTCATGACGTCATAACAAATCACAGTCTCTGACCAATACAAAATTCAGATACTCAAGTGACGTTACTCGCTCGAATACACGAATCAATACGAGTTTTCCGGGGTTAAGGGTAACGGTGCTAACAAGAGTTCATTTACAACAATGATTTTCAACTTTTTAAAACCCAAGACCTTCTGCCTTTCCAAAGATTTATTAGCAGTTGATTGCTCTTCTAATTCAGAAGAAAATCTCTTTTTCTTACTCTGTATGTCTGTCTCTGCCTGTCTCTCGTTCTATCTTTCTCTTTCTCCTTATATATATATATATATATATATATATATATATATATATATACACACACACACATATACATATATATGTATATATATATATATATATATATATATATATATTGCCAATCAATCTATCCATTTATCTATCCATCTATCTCTCTATCAATCCATCCATCCACCCATCCACCCACCCATCCACATCCATCCATCTGTCGTGATCAGATTTGCAGACGGACTGGTACGCACGAGCAATTGCAAGTACAGAAAAAAATAGACGACGAAACAAAACAAGATCACTGCAAAAGGCGCGAGAACCAGGGCGCAGACGAGAACAACTGCGTAGGACGACATCATTACTTGAGAAACGATCTTGAGACTATGGCATTAAATAAAGTACAACTATTTGCGCAGAAAAACTAGTGAACTGCGTAGTGGCTAATTACCGCGAAGGTGAGGACGCGCACCCGAAAACCTGTCGCCTTTGTCTTTTGTGTGTTTTTTTTTCTGAACTTTTGTAACGGACTCCCTTCGACAGTGGATTACAACAGTGACCTGTGATCTGATATGAAAAGGTAAAGCTAATTGTATTGGTTTGTGTATATGTACGCTGTCACTCTTAGTTTGTTTAATAAATAAAAGAACTGCGAAAGAGGGAAGCATCTTCAATTTCAAAAATATACATATAATTCGACAGTAATGGCCCAAACAATGTGTTCCCTCATGTTAAAGTGATTTTTAAGAAGAGATGGAGATTGTCTTTTTATGTAAATCTACAAAGGCATTCATACACCCACATGAATACACGTATGCTTACACGTAACTGCGTTCATGCGCGCTCACGCACACACGAACAAGCCCTTACATAGTTACCCTCGTTCACAGATACACGTACACTCACACTTACACGCACACTTACACATACACGCACACTTACACATACACGCACAATTACATATACACGCACACTTACACATACACGCACACTTGTACGTACACGCACGCACACATACGCATACACATAAACGCACACACACACACACACGTACATATACCCGCGCACACGCACACCCACATGCACATATACACGTAAGCGAGTGCACACACACCCACGCACGCACATATACACGTATACGCACACACACACACCCACACACGCGCGCACACGGACGCACACACACGCACGCACGCACACACGAACACGCACACGCACACGCACACACACACACGCACACACACGCTCGCACGCACACGTACTCATGCACAGACACACACATCGGCGTTTGGTGTTTCTGTTGAGGGTTGCCTTGAATTATTCGGACCACAGTGCTACCACAAACGAGAGAAGAGACACGTGAAACGCGGCGGATGAGCCCGTAGAGTTAGAAATGTGTAATTCTACCAGAGGTTGAGATACAACTGAGTTAACCGCGACACATCTATCCATCCATCCATCCATCCACCCACACATCTACCCCTCCACCCACCCATCCACCCATCCATCTATCTATCAATTACTTATCATTACCAACATTACTCTACCTATTACTACATTTTCCTCATCTCTATTTTTCCCTTAAAGTTTTCTTGGAGGAACGGGACGGTAAGCTGTGCGTGCAATATGCGACGGAAGACCCATGTTCCCTGACAATGGGTCATAATATATACGACCCGAGATATATACGTAACCGCGGATATCGTTAAAGCAGGAGGGAGAGAGAAGGGAAAAGGAAGAGAGAAAAGGGATGGAGAGGGAGAGGGAATGAGAGAAAAAAGAGTAGGAAGGAAAAGGGAGTAAGGAGAGATAATGGAAAGGTAGGAAAAGGAAAGAGGAGGGATAAAGGGGAAGGGGGGAACAGAGGGGAAGGGGGGAAGGTCTCCTGTATCGTAAGGAAGGTTTCAGAAGGTTATGTAAGACTGAAGAAGGTTTAGGAAAGTTGAAGAAGGCTGAGGAAGGTTTCAGAAGGTTTCGGAATGTTTAAAAACGCCAAAGAAGGTTAAGGGAGATTAAGTAACGTTAAGAAAGATTTAAGAAGGTTAAGGGAGGTTTAAGGGAGGTTTCAGGGAGGTTTCAGGGAGGTTTCAGGGAGGTTTCAGGGAGGTTTAAGGGAGGTTTCAGGGAGGTTTAAGGGAGGTTTCAGGGAGGTTTAAGGAACGTTAAGAAAGATTTAAGAAGGTTAAGGGAGGTTTAAGGGAGGTTTAAGGGAGGTTTCAGGGAGGTTTAAGGGGTTTTTTAGGGATGTTTAAGGGAGGTTTCAGGGAGGTTTAAGAAAGGTTTAAGGGAGGATAAAGGGAGGTTAAAGGGAGGTCTCAGGGAGGTTTAAGGAAGGTTTCAGGGAGGTTAAGGAAAGTTAAGGAAGATTTAAGGAAGGATAGGGAAGGTTTGAGAAGGTTAAGGAAGGTTAAGGAAGATCACCAAAAAGAGGAACAGTTACGATATGAATTTCCACACACGAAACAGGAAATGAGTCTTGATAATCGGGCTGTCAGAATTGTATATGATACATATAATAGCATGATGAAGGAAAATGGGAGCGAGTTTGGGGGACATGGTAAATACCCGTCTTTTGTTCACTCTTGTTTAATGTTTTCTCAATATCCTATTTTCTCCCTTTTGCTTGGTTTCTTGTTTTCAGATTTTTAATCTCTCTCTCTCTCTCTCTCTCTCTCTCTCTCTCTCTCTCTCTCTCTCTCTCCTCTCTCTCTCTCTCTCTCTCTCTCTCTCTCTCTCTCTATCTCTCTCTATCTATCTCTCTCTCTCTCTCTCTCCTCTCCCTCTCCCTCTCCCTCTCCCTTTCCCTCTCTCTCTCCCTCTCTCTCTCTCTCTCCCTCTCTCTCTCTCTCTCTCTCTCTCTCTCTCTATTTACCGTTTCCAATTTATCTCTGTCTCTCATTAAGGACAAGCAAACATAATAGTTTTATTCCCTTGGCTGTTGCTTCTGTAACTTGTTGCCTCCGAGAAGGGCAATAAAACCCGATCAATCCTTTGCCTCGCGTGTTGAGCCGTGTTGTGAATCAATACTCGATCTTCCCTAGTGTATTTGGATTCCTCTGGATCCCTCTCTTTCGCGCTTCTATTCGAATAGCTTCGAAGGAAAGGGTTCATTTCCTTATACTTTGGGGGGGACTGTCAGGAGTACATAAGAGCCCACCTGGCGTGACCTGCGCACTCTAGAGAATCATAATTCGACCGTGCTGCCGACAGGTAATTGTTTCTGTAGAGAAAAAAACGAACTAATGTAGGTCAGCAGGTGCCTCTTACATCGATAATTCATCCATCTTAGTCAGTGGGTAATGACGTGTATTTTTTTTTCTTCATTGTTAATAATCCTGTGCGGTTTACTTTTCTCCGTCACAAGATTCACTCGAGTAGACAAAGAGGAAAGAAAGTTTGGTTTTCTTCCCAAATACAAACAGAATATAACTAGATCCGATATGAAGTTCACGCAGTAACGTGTATACGAACAGAATGTATGTATGTAATAAGATTAACAACCAAAATGAAATAATAAAAGTAATAATAAAGATAAAATAAAAGCTTGCTATATTTTGAGTAAATCCAAACTCCTCTTCAGTCAGGAAAAACGCAAGTACTATTTTTTTTTTTTTTTTTTTTTTTTTTTTAGTATCAATTTTAGGATTTTGTTTTTCTCCTTAACGCAACTTCTCCGCCTTGCTTAAGTTTCAAGGACTATGAGCCAAAGAAAAGAGAAAAGTCAGAGTGCGTGTGTCGAAGAACTAACATTGCGGTTTCATTCTATACATCCAATTACGATACACCGGAACGTCCGTCATCATTGGGATCCTCCTTCCGCACATAAAAATGAAGATAAGTGTCCGTAATACATAGCATTAAACACCCATTCGGTCGTTGATGACTAATGACCTATCTAATGATCCACCTTAATCTCCCTCATTGTTCCTCCGATGGCGTGACCTACTGTGACCTTAGAGAACCCAAATGGTGTAGGCTAATGACCAGGCGAGCAGGGTTTCGAGGCAGAGAGGTTAGGGAACACAATGAGGACCCATTATGGCTGCATCACATAAATAGACTCCGTTGTGGCTACAGATAAAAAGGAAGTTCTTAATTCCGTCTCTATAATTCGTCTTTGTAAGTCACTTCATTTCGACCTTGGTTTTATTCAACTCTGTTTTTTTTTCAGTATTGTAGAGCTGTGTTATGTTATTGCGCTATGTTGTATTCACAGCGTGTACGAGTACATGCGTATACAGGCGTCCTAGCTATGCCTTATGTTTCATGTCACCTACCGTAGGTTTTTACTTTCATAGATGAATATACTGAAACTTCGATCCTGAAGAGCTTTAAGGAGAAAGGAGAAGTGTACAAAGCTCCCTTTATTCATTCATATCCTTGTGGTATTCTAGAGTTAGCGTATATCAGTGCAGCCGTAGGAATAAAAAAAAATAAAAAAAAACACTATAAAATGTGGTAACTTTGCAACGTGAGGATTCGAATGCCCTTCAGTTTGCACCTAGTTTCATTCGCTAAAGTGCTCATTATATTCCAGAGCTTTGTTATAGCACCGCAATATTTTCTAGCCACAGGATATACCAGTTCATTCGAGTATAACGTATATGATTTGTAAAATGAGACATATGGTGACTTGTATGGAGAGGTTAAAATCCTAAGGTCACTTCTTTCCTAGTGGTATTCTTGAACTGTGTTATAGTAAGACAATATCTTCCACTGAACATTTCAACAGGTCCCCAAAGTGTACTATACAACCAAAAGAGGTCTTGTAGCGTTGCGTTGTACTGTAGAACGGATACGTTTTATGCGTTGGCCTCCTTGTGATCTGGCTCTTATGATTCCTAATAAAAGGTATAACGAAAGGAGGACGTCATCGTCTTCTGAGGTTTCTAATCTTTTTCTCCTTAAGGAAGACGGAGGGAGATCTCATCGTGTTTTCAGCGGAGACCTTCTTCCAGACGTCAGGTAATGTCTCACGTAATGTTTTCTTCCTTCTTTTATTCTTCTATGCTTTGATGTTAAGTGGCGTTGTTGGAATTATTTGATTTGAGATCGAAGTAACACGTGCATCAGCGCCTTGTGTAATTGTTTATGAATGCTTGCCTTGTTTGAAGAATTTTATGTTCTAGATTCCAATCCTGGTATGTGGATCTGTACGTTAGCGCGTGTTGTGTGTCTGTGTTTGTAAGTGTAGGTGTGTAGATGTGTATGTACTTAGGGCCTATGTCTGTATGTATCAGCATATTTTTATACGCATGTGCTTGTACATGTGAGTGCCTCTAGATGTAAGTGTGTTTGTTTGTATGCCAATATGCCGTTTGGTTGTCTGTTTAAGTGTGCGTGCACTCACGTGGGCATACTTGCATGATCGCATTATAAGGCAGCGGTAGGAAGGACTCCTGGCACTGAAGTAATTAGGTTAAACAGTGTTTGCGTCTCCCCTGCCAACCGGCCAATCAATGTCTCTAAGGTGAGCGAGAACCATCACACCAACCCTGCCTCGACGCCCCACTGCCCCTGCCCTAACCCCAATACTTCTCGGGGCTCCCCTCCTCCTCTACCTGCTCACCCGTACCTCTGCCCCTACGCTACCCCATGCCACCCTCTCCCCCCTACCCTCCAGTCCCCGCCCTACCCTCTAAATTTCCACTATCCCTCCGCACCCCAGCCTGCCTCCTTTCTCCCCTATTTACCCGCCAACGACTCTACAGCCCGCTAAAACAAGGATCATTGGACAACACCGATTTTAAAACAGCCCGTTTTACGCACTCTGTATTTATAGCAACACGCAAGAATCGCATAATTGTCTCCTTAAAGTCAAGGTTCAGCCATTGCAACACACCACATAGCCCACGAGTGTGTCACTAAAGCAACACCTGAGTGTGTAACAAATAAACATAAACGTGGCAGACATGTGACAGTCAGGTGTAAATGAAAAGTGGAGTGCTCTAACCGCAAATTTTACCGCACGAAACTTATAATAAATTTGACCGTATAATATGAAAATGTATATACAAAGATTTGATGACGCATTTGCATTGACAATGAGAGTAACTTCAAACGATATAACAAAACAAATAGCAAAGCTTTGTAAAAGAAAAGTATTCACAGCACAATGCGAAATAAAGAAAAAAATATAAAACAAAATAGAGAGAAAATATACATGAACGAAGTACCAACCCAACTCATTATCAAAATAATTTATAAAGGGGAAAACAAAAAAAACGTAAATTAGCAATTCATGAAAATATTTCCCAAAATAGAAGTGAAGGCAAAGCGCACCGACTTCCCTAATCACGAGTTAATTTTCGAATAGGAAGAGGAATAAAAAGGAAGAAGATGACCTGGTTAACGAGCTGTTCTTCACAATCACGAGTTGATAGTGTAATTAACTACAAATTAGAGGGGGGGGTAAGGGAGAGTGGGAAAAGGGTAAGGGAGAGTGGGAAAAGGGTAAGGGAGAATGAGAAAAGGAGCAGGGAGGGAGAAAAGGGGGAAAGGGGATTGGAAAAGGGGAAGGGAGGGAGAAAAGAGGGAAGACTAGGAAAAGAGGAAGAGAGAGGGAAAAGGGAGAAGGAAGGGAAGAAAAGGGGAAGGGGAGGAGAAAAGGGAGAAGGGAGGATAGGAAAAGGGAAAGGAACGGAAGGAAAAGGGGGAAGACGAGAGGGGGGGGGGGAGCAGAGCGAAGGAGGGAGAAGGGAAGAGAGAGGGAGAGGAAATGAGAAGAAAGTAGGAAAGAAAAGGGAGTAAGAATAGATAATGAAAATAAAAAATCAGGAAAAGGAGAGAGAAGGGAGGAATTGGAAGAAGAGATGGAAGTAGCATAGAGGGAAGGAAAAGGAAAAGACGGAAAAGGGGAAGAAAGAGATAACAGGAGAAGCGGAGTGAAGAAAGTAGTGTGGTATGGAAAGAATAAGAAAAGGGAGAGTGATGAGGAAAAAAAAGAAGTTAAAAGAAGGGGAGAGGGAAATGAAGCGCTAAAAATGAGCGCAAGAGAAGCAGGTTGATTATTTACAAAACAAAGGAGGGGGGGAGGGGGGACCAGGGAGTCAAAATAGTGCTCAAAGAGTGGCTATAATGACGGTTATACATCGACACTACATCGTAATTTGAGCCCTATGATACACATAGATTGGGGGGGGGGGGAGGGGTAAAGGAGAGGGATATGGTGAGGGGAAAGCAAGGGGGGGGGGGTGATGAGGGGACGAAAGACGATGAAAAATTAGACAAGAGACAATAAAGAGAATCACAGTAGGGGGGAGGAGAGGGGAGGGGGGCCAGGGGGGGGGGCGAATGATTAGGACTGCGAGAAGTCAAGGATGAAAAGTGTGTGTGTGTGTGTGTGTGTGTGTGTGTGTGTGTGTGTGTGTGTGTGTGTGTGTGTGGTGTGTGTGTGTGTGTGTGTGTGTGCGTGTGTGTGTGTGTGTGTGTGCGTGTGCGTGTGAGCATGTGTTTACCTGTGTTGTGTGCGTGTATGATGGATGAGAGCCAATATTCTCCTCCGCCCCTGTGGATATCTAAAATCAGTAGCAACCTGAATAAAGTCTCTATAAAAAATGACACTCCGATTAGAGGACATGCGATTGTCGAAAATCAGATTCAGTGCCAATAAGTGCCACTAAGAGTGTATTTGGCAGCGCTGGCGTTTGAACTTCAGAACTTCAGAACTTCAACAGGTACGCTTGACAGCTTCCTCATGCACTGTGTTCATGAAACAGGTATTCACTCATGAGAGATCGATACTACATTAATAGGTCATATGTATTTTTTCTTCTTCTATTCTGTCTTATCATTTTTTTAATTCCATGATAACTCTTTCGTCTTCTGCCTTTTCATCCGCTCGATTTTTTGCAGTGTATTCTGTCACAATTTTTCACTCAATGTCCCTCTCTATAATACTCGGTTTATTGTGTCACACTTTCTTCCTCCTTCCTCCCTCTTTATCAGATCCTACATTGTATTCCGTCACACTAATTATTCTATATCCCTCTCCTTTTTACTCTTTGTATTCCGTCACCGTTCCTTCCTCTCTGTTAGCTTATTGTACTCCGTCACACTACTTTCTTCTATCTACCTCTTGATCCTAAATTACATTCCGTCACACTTCCTTCCTCTCTAGCAGATCCTACGGTTCATTCCGTCACCCTTCACCCTTCTGCCCTCTCTGTTCAACCTTACTTTATATTCCATCACACTTCTTCACCCTTCCTCGAGCTTTATCATACCCTACACTGTATTTCGTCACACTACTTCTTTCTATCTCCCCCTCTGTTCGACCCTACTTTGTATTCCGTCACCCTTCCTTCATCCTTCCTTCACCCTTTCTTCACTCTTCCTTCACCTTTCCTCACCCTTCCTTCACCCTTTCTTCATCCTTCCTTCACCCTTCCTTCACTCTTCCATCACCCTTCCTTTACCCTTTCTTCACCTTTCCTTCACCCTTCCTTCACCTTTCCTTCACCCTTTCTTCACCCTTCCTTCACCCTTCCTTCACCCTTCCTTCACTCTTCCTTCACCTTCCTTCACCCTTCCTTCACCTCCTTCACCCTTCCTTCATCCTTCCCCTCCTTCACTCCTTCACCCTTTCTTCATCCTTCCTTCACCCTTTCTTCACTCTTCCATCACCCTTCCTTTACCCTTCCTTCACCTTTCCTTCACCCTTCCTTCACCCTTCCTTCATCCTTCCTTCACTCCTCCTTCATCCTTCCTTCACTCCTCCATCACCCTTCCTTCATCCTTCCTTCCCCCTTCTTTCACCCTTCCTTCACCTTTCCTTCGCTCTTCCTTCACCCTGTCCTTTGTACTTGATTGTGACGTCCCAACCAGCGACTGCCTGCAATCAGAATCCTTCAGCACGAAAGGGATTGATTTTCTTGGGGTAATTTTCCTCATTTCCGGTCTGACTTCGCCTCATTTTTCTTTTACGTTCAAAGTGAGGAAGAGGGAGAGAGTAGGGGGGATAGGAAGAGAGGGAAGGAAAGTGGGGGGGGGGGGGGGAGGGAAAGTAGGAGAGAGGGAGAGAGGGGGAGAGAGAGGTAAGGAGGGAGGGAGGGACGAAGTAGCGAAAAGGAGGGAGAGAGAGAGAGAGAGAGAGAGAGAGAGAGAGAGAGAGAGAGAGAGAGAGAGAGAGAGAGAGAGAGAGAGAGAGAGAGACAGACAGACAGACAGACAGACTGACAGAATGGATCAACACGATAAACAGTAGACTAAGAATTACGTCAACAATAACAAAGACGGAGAGAAGGTAGAAAAGAGGGAAACCTTACCCAAGAATAAGATAATTGTTCTGGTGAGAAGATAATACCTTTTGACATGTAAGACGGCAGTTAGTGTGGCCAAGTATCAATCATGTCTTTACGCGAGAAGTCCGAAGGTTACTTTGCGACGGGAAAGGAATGAAATGGAAAAAAAAAAAAAAAAAACAGGATCGAATTCTTTAAAAAATCTTATTTCAGTGTGAAAGGTTGATTTTTTTTTCTCTTTCTCTTTCTCTTCATTTATCTTTGTCTTTATTTCTGTCACTATCGCTGTCTGTCTGTCTGACTGTCATCCTCTTTTTTTTCTCTCTCTCCCTTTCCCCCCACCCCCTCCCTCTCCCTCTCTCTCTGTCTTGTCCCTGTCTCTCTCTCTCTCTCTCTCTCTCTCTCTCTGTCTGTCTGTCTCTGTCTCTCTCTCTCTCTTCTCTCTCTCTCTCTCTCTCTCTCTCTCTCTCTCTCT
>NC_061830.1:36290933-36295933 GCF_019202785.1 Penaeus chinensis
TTTTTCAAATGAACACATTACCAATTGAACAATGAAATAACACTTTAAAATACACACACACAAAAAGAAGAAATAACGAAGGGAAACGAAACCCAAGATCAATTTCTTTTATCTAGAACGTAAAACCAAGTTCCCGGGAAGCGTACACAGACGGGTGTTGGTTGCCTGGTGGCGAGTGTGTACACCGAGCCATACATAAGTTATTTACGTATCGTGTCCTTGGGTGTAAGCAAGTATAGTGTTTGTGGGAGAGAGAGAGGGAGAGAGAAAGTTCTCATTCCTTCTCTCTTTCTCTCTCTATATCTATTTGTCTATTTTGGTCTATTCTGTCTCTGTCTCTGTCACTGTCTCTCTCTCTCTGTTTATATCTCTGCATATACCTCTATCTATCTCTATCTATCTATCTACCACTCAATCTATCTATCTCTATCTCTCCCTTACTCATTCTCTCGCTGTCTCTGTGTGATTAAATAGTTTCGTTGTAGACATGTGTTGCCATGGTTACGCAGAGCCAAGTATAATGATGCTGAAATCCCGTGTCCCTTCTTGTCTACACATATATAAAACACATGCTGTCAGTAAGCAAAAATCCACAATCTTACATGGGCTATATATATATATATATGTGTGTGTGTGTGTGTGTGTGTGTGTGTGTGTGTGTGTGTGTGTGTGTGTGTGTGTGTGTGTATTGATAAGTACATCCACGAGATTTAAGAAAAAGAGGAAATATCCACATAAAAAGAAAGAAAATCAATAAGAATTAACAATAACAACAGCAATCAGTGTTAAACGAAAAAAATAGCCATTCTGAACAACAGAATCCATTAACTAGATCAACTAATTACCTAACAGTCTTCTTACTAGATCAATTAATTAGCTAACAATCCACTTAATCACCAAACAATCCACAAACTTGATGAGTTGATTACCTAACAATCCATTAATGAAAAACTACCCAAAAATAAGTCAGCCTGATAAATAGATAGTTTGCATCTAACTTTTACTTTTCCACTAAACTCCAGTAGTATGACTAACTGCAGTAGGAATGTGTGGAATGATGCCAGTTCTCCGTAGTGTTTGGAGGTCAGATTACGAATATCGGAAGGTTGTAGTATTTTTGCTTGATGATCGATATGGGATAGGTGTTTCCAATTTGATTGTTTTTTCATATTTTGACTTAGGATTATTCTCATGTGTATATCATGTTTGGTTGTATGTTTGGCTGTTTGTATTGGTTTATCTAGCTGTCTGTTTGTCTCTGTCTCTGTCTCTCTTCTTCCTTTCTTCCCTCCTCTCTTTTCCTTCCCCCTTCATTCCCTCCTCACGCTCCTTCTCACTCTCCTCTCCCTCCCCTCATTCACTCCCTCCCGGTCCCTGCCTCCCCTGATTCCTTCCTTCACGCTCCCTCTTCTCCCTCATTCCTTTCCTCCCTTTCTCTCTGCTCCCTTTCGCTCCCTCCCTCCCTCCCCTTCCCTTCTCCCTCTATCACAAAGGCCTTCACGCACACCGTCGTCTCCTGGACCCCCCCTGAAGAGCTTAAAGAGAAGTTTGCACGTTGATTACTACCATCATTAAGGCTTACTATAATGATCAAGTGAAAAGCGACCTTCTCGTCCATTGTGTGTGTGTTTTTTGTATAAATTTTGTTTGTGTTTGTTTATGTGTCTTTTTTGTGTGAATGTGTATGTTTTTCTCTGTATGATCCTTTTTTTCATTTGTGTTTTTATGTGTGTGTGTGTGTGTGTGTGTGTGTGTGTGTGTGTGTGTGTGTTTGTGTGTATATATATATATATATATATATATATATATCTGTGTGTGTGAGTATATGTGTGTGTGTGTGAGTGTGTGTGTGCGTGTGTGTGTGTGTGTGTGTGTGTGTGTGTGTGTGTGTGTGTGTGTGTGTGTGTGTGTGTGTGTGTGTGTGTGTGTGTGTGTGTGTGTGTGTGTGTGCATTTCTTGTCTGTATATATGTTGTTTATTTCACCAACATCTCGTCTTATGAGAAAGAATGGTTGATGAAGACAACCCTTTTTCCTTCTCTCCCTCATCGCTAGCTTTCCCTCACCCTCTGCCTCTTATTCAGGTCCTGGCTCTGCCTCTCCCTCTTCCTCAACCTCAACCTCTCACTCGCCCTTGTTTCTCTCTTACTCTCACTCTCCTTCCCCCTCTTCCCTTGCTTCATTCTCTCCCCCTCCTACTTTCTTCCCTCTCTCTTCTTTACACCCTCTCCCCATCCAACTCCATCTCCCTCTCCCTCACCACCCTCTCCTTTTTCCTCTCCCTCTCCCTCGCCCCCTCCTCTCGGCAAACCACCCAGCCACCCTCTCTCAACATGTACACAAAACATTACTCACCAACCACCGTGGGCTCCAGATCGACGAACACAGCCCTGGGGACGTGTTTGCCCAGCTTGGTCTCGCTGAAGAAGGTGTTGTAGGAGTCGTCCTCGATTTCGGTCTCGGGCATCATGCCGTCGGGGTGAATGCCATGCTCGAGGCAGTAGAGTTCCCAGCAGGCGTTGCCCATCTGGACGCCTGCCTGACCCACGTGGATACTGATGCATTCTCGCTGTTTAGGGGAGGAAGGAGAGAAAAGTTAGTGAGGAAAGTGAAAATGAGACGATATTCTTTACAGACCAGTTGATTGTTTCGTTTGGGGCTGTAATGTGTGGAGGAGAGGAGGAGAGAAAGTGTGATAATATTCTCTAAAGTTCAGCTGATTGGTTTGTTTAGGGTTGTAGTGTGTGGTAGAAAGGATGAGAGTAAGTGAGATGGTGTTGTGAAGACTCAAGGGACTGTAGTGGATGGGAGAAAGGAGGAGAAAAAGTAAAATATTGTTTAGAGTCCAGGTGATAGCTCCGTATTGGATTGTTGTAGCATATTACTGAAAGAAAGGGAGATAAGGAGATGTTGGACTAAGTTCCGTATGGCAAATGTAGAACAAAAAAATGTATCCATGAAAATGAATAACTATTGAATGATGATAACAAGAGATGTATCTGCCGCGTTTCGACTAAATCTCCATAAGATAGACGTATTTTGCGCTAAGTCATTCATTCTCATCGATGCCTATTTCTACAAATGAGATGGCTTGTATAATATCCAGGTGATCGTTTCATTTAGAACTGTAGTGTGTGGGAGAATCGAATAAAGGCAGATAAGGTGCTTCGTTGGTTCGGTTATAAGGGAATGGGAGAAAGAAGAGATGTTTTTGTACAGGGCAATGGTTCTCAAACACTATCGTTACTCCCGACAGTATTGAGATAGATCGCCATTACACTTACGCCATTCTTCTCCAGGTATGTGAATTCAAAGAAAGAAAAATTGCGGTGGTTATCTTTTAAAGAAATCATTCTAAACATGGTAGATAGTAGTTCCTCATTATCATTATCTATCAGTTTACTCCATAAATTCTTACTTCTAGAAAGTACCTCGTTACCCCCCTCCCCCCCAAAAAAAAAAGTTTTGAGAACCACCGTAAGAGGATCCTACGTAATTGTTTCATATTAGATTAAGGATTGTAGTGTGTCGGAGAAAGAATAGAACACGTATATGGTTCCTGTGATTTTTTCATGTTGATTCGCAATTGTTTCGTGATTTTCGGGGATTGTGGGAAGTAGGGGGAAGGGACCGTGGATATAAGAATTTTATTGGCTTTGTTTTCGTTTCCTGGATTTGGGTTCTGAGTTATGTTTGAAGTTTCTTCTCATCTTTCTTCAATTCCTCCTCTTCCTCCTCCCTCCTCCTCTTCCTCCTCCTTCTTCTTCTTCCTCTTTTTACTTTCGTTTTGTTCATCGGTGTTGGTGTGTAAGGGATGTTTTATGTAAAGTCATGATTAATCCGTTCTCCATTAATCATTTATCTCTATTACACATTTGTTATTGTCATAGAAGGTAAACGACTTAATATATATATATATATATATATATATATATATATAACGTTTGATAAAGTCATGGCACAATACGTAACTGAGAAATGAATTAATAAATCTCTTTATACCGAATCTGTTTTGTATATTATATCTGGTCTTTTGCACGGTTGTATAAAAAAAAATACAAAAAAAAAATACATGCAATTTCCTTTGATCATGTGTATTGCAATGTCTCCGTAAACTTGATGCGAATAAGATTAGAATTTGATTTTGAATTGTAATCGTCTCTGTATATCATTATTTGTGAACACTTTTTTCATTCATTCATTCATGAAAAACAGTGTAAATCGTGGCCTTATAACATAAAAAAGCAAGTATAGTCTTTGGATTTGCATAATAATGATAACTGGATAGTAATATCACTAATATAAGTAATAAAACTAAACATGACGCTGATAGCAATACAGATATCATACAAATAAAGAAACAACAGCAAAAACATAAACATAAATAGATATTTTGTTAATATTATTAATTTGTTAATATTATTTTTGTTAATATTATTCATTTGTTAATATTAATTTTTGTTAATATTATCTCGTTAATATTAATCCAATATATGTTACAAAACGACGCTGATATCAATACAAAAATAAAACAACAAAAATATTTAAAAAAAACAGATCTTTTGCTTAGCACTGAAACGAATCTTAAAATCAATAACAGCAATATTAATAACAACAACAGGAAGATATACGGAAAGAAACATAAGAGCTTACACAAGCATTTGATATTTGCTTGCAGTCATATCAACGCACTTCTTTTACTGCAGAAATACTTAGAGACAAATGAGAAGCGAAAAAGCATCACGCAATTTCTTTTGACATAAAGGGACCCAGTTTGATAATGCGAATATCTTTTTCTTGGAAACTGAGAACTATTTGGTTCTGAAAGAATATACATTATTGTGAGTGTGGGTACAATATATATTTATGTGTATATATATATATATGTGTGTGTGTGTGTGTGTGTGTATAATATATATATATATATATATATATATATATGTGTGTATGTGTATTATAATATATATATATATATATTCTCTCTCTCTCTCTTTATATACA
>NC_061830.1:36298433-36303433 GCF_019202785.1 Penaeus chinensis
GGGGGGGGGGGTATATATATAGAGAGAGGAGATAAGAGAGAGAATGAGATAGATAGATAGACAGAGATAGATATACATATATATATATATATATATATATATATATATATATATATATATATAAAGAGAGAGAGAGAGAGAGAGAGAGAGAGAGAGAGAGAGAGAGAGAGAGAGAGAGAGAGAGAGAGAGAGAGAGAGAATAAACTTAATACAGGAAGAGAAACTGAAACTCAGCAGGCAGAGGAAGGCAAGCTAAACAGGGCAGACAGAACTAAGCAGATACAAGAACCCAACAGGAAGGGGGCACAGAGCACACGAGCAGAGAGAGCAGAGAACCGGTGAGTAGGAAGGAGAGCACGTCAGTAGGCCATATGAGCAGGTGGGGCGTGGGAGTGGGGGGTAAGGGACCTTTAATAAGTAATGACTGACTGGATATTGACTGAGTTGTGCATGAGAGCGATCGATAGTAATAGGAAGAGGAGCGTTGTGGGAGGTTGTGGGAGCGCTGTGGGATTGCAGTAGCACTAGGGGAGGTTGTGGAATCACTGTGGTAGTTCTTGGGGTTATAGTAGATCTGGATGGTGTTGTGGTAACGGCTGATGAGGTTATGGCAGCGCTGGGGAGGTTGTGGTAGCACTGGGAAGGTTTGTAGTAGTACTCGGGGGTTATAGTAGATCCGGGGGGGGTTGTGGTAACGCTAGGAAGGTTATGGTCGCACTGGAGAGGTTGTGACAGCGCTGGAAAGGATCGTGGAAGTGATAGTCGGTTGTGGTAGAGTTGTGATTGAGGGAATTTCACGCTGTTGTTAACGTTGAGAGGGTTATCATCGCGCCGGGGAAGTTGTAATAACACTTGGCGTATCGTAGTAAGACTGAGGGGCTTTTGAAAAAAAAGGAAGAGCAAAAGAAAAAGAGATAGAAGCAAAGTCAAGAGGAGAATGAATAGGAGTAAGAAGAAGTCAAATGACCTGAATCAGTGCAGACAAAGTCCAACTGCACCATAACACGAGCGAAAGTTAGATAACAGTTATAACATTCTTTTTTTATTATCATCATATATATATTTTCTTCTTCAAATCCTTTCTTTCTTTCATTTCTTCTATTTTTACACCAGTTTCGCAGATTAACTTTCAACCTACAAAAAAAAAAAAAAAAAAATTATAATAATAATAACAATAATAACAAAATAATAAAAAACTGGTCGATATATACAGTACATCACAATCTTTCTCATAACCTCGTAATCCTATGGTACAGTGACCCACTAATAATACGTTGTTAGATCCATGTTATTTCCCGACGCTAAGATATATTGGTATATTAATTATACACGTAAGTATGTTCCTCGGGTGAGTGAGCCTTTGTTATACCGCTAAAGAGAAAGGTTAGGCATTGATTTGTAGAGGGAAATTGACACATTGAGGAACCGACAGAGGGTTGTGTGGCCGACAAGACGCGGAATATAAGATGGCGGTTGTAATTGGTAATCGTAAAATGACAATGATGATGATAATGATATCATTTATGGTAATATTGTTGGTAATAATGATTATGCTGATAACTGCAATGATAATGAAAATGGCAATAGTAATAATAATGATATCATCACTAATAACAACAATAACAACAAAGTAGTAATAATAATAATATCAATAACAATATGGATAACAACAAGAACAACCACAATGATAAAAATGATTACAAAAGATACTACTATTAATGACAATAATGGTAATAATGCAATGCTAATAATAGTAATAATAATAAGATAGCAATGATGATATAATAATAATAATAATAAAATGATTCTAGCAACAAATGATAACAACAGGAATAATAAAAACGGTAATTATGAAAATAAAAACAAAAATTATAGTTATGATTATGCTGATGATAACAAGTGTTATCATTATTATTATTATTATTATCATAATTATTATTATTATTTTTGTTATCACTATCAATACTTATTATGATTGTTATCAGCATTACTATTATTATTATTATTATTATTATTATTATTATTATTAGTATTGTTGTTGTTGTTGTTATTATTATCACTATCATCATTACTATTATTATCATTATTATGATGATGATAATAATAGTAATAATAAAAGATAATAATACGTATTATTGTTATAATGATAATAGCGATAATGATCTTAACAATGACAAAAACTAATAATGATTATAATAATGATAATAACAATGATAATGATAATGGTGATAATGATAATGATTAAATCAATAATGATAATAATGATTATAATGCTAATAATGCAAATAATAATAATAATAACAATAATAATAATAATAATAATAATAATAATAATGATGTTGATAAAAATGATTATAAGTAATGATAATGATAATAACTGCAATAATTGTAATAATAACAGTATATAAATAATACTAAATATTAGCTCACTCCTCTTTTTTTCTAGTTATGTACAAATTTCTGCATTTTTTGGGTTTTTCTTTTATTAAAAAAAAAAAAAAAAAAAAAAAAAAAAGAATAGGGAGAAGTACGTGGGCTTTAATCTTGACCTACAAAACTGGCAAAAAATGCAAGAAAAAAGAAAAAAGAAAAAAGAAAAGGACAGAGACAAAATTTTCGAGATTTATAACCGACAGAACATAGGCCTATACGTGGGAACACATTAATGTCTTTTCGTGCATGGCCACAGTGAGTGTGTGCTTAAGCTCTCCCAAAGCATGACGGTCGTCTTGTCCCATGCACACGGCGTCATGCAATTACTCCCTGTCACACCTACGCACGCATGTCCCTAGATTAGTCAGGAAAAGTGAGGTGACATTTCGCTTTTCTCTGCGCAACCTGCCCTTCGGTGTAGAAATGAAAGTTTTATTTTGCAGGGAGGGCGGATATGGGGGGGGGGGGGATGAAGGGCGAGGGGGGGGGGGGCTTTATTGATTTGGGTGAAGTATGAAATGGTAATCGATAACTTCTCTTTCGTTCTGCCTGTCTAAACTTTCTCTCTCTCTCTCTTTCTCGTTGTCTGTTTACATATTCTTCTGTTTCTGTGTGTTGCTGTCTCTCTCTCTTGTCTGTTTGTGTCTATCTCTGTCTGTCTGATTGATTGACTTACTCTCTCTCTCTCTCTCTCTCTCTCTCTCTCTCTCTCTCTCTCTCTCTCTCTCTCTCTCTCTCTCTCATTCTCTCTCTTTCTATCTATCTATCTATCTTCATCGATCTATATACCTATCTATCTTTCTAATTCTGATATTTGATTTTCTCTTCCCTAGCTCGCTATATCTCTCTCTATAACGGTCATTTTATGTTTACGCTTAATGTGTATTATATTACAATTCCTTGACCAAAGGGTGGTGAGACGTGTCATATGTGCGCGTGTGTGAGTGTGCGACTGTGTATGCGTGCATGATGATGTGTGAGTATGTGCGTGTCTGCGTGCGTGTATGTGCGAGCGTGTGCGAGTACCGTGACCATTCTAACGACCACAGCCACTTAGCGACCAGTGTTACCCTCTCGCGTCCTCTCAAACATTTCCGGTCCTTTTATAATGACCTTTTCTATCTTTTTCCCTTCGTCTCTTCCCTTTTCCTCCCTTTTATTTTTTTCCCCCTTTCCCATCATCTTTCTCTCTTTTTTCAACTTCGATTTTTTTTTTTTTGTTCTTTCTTTTCACCCTTTTCTCTTTCCTTTCTCTTCCACCTTTCTTTCCTCTCATTCGTTTTTTTTCCATTGTATTTATCACTTCTTTCTTTCAATTCTCTCTCTTTCTTCATTTCTAACTTGAAATATCTATTTTCTAATTTGAAAGTACTTCTTACACAATTTGCATTTTAAAAAAAAAATTACATTCTAATTCACGTTACTTCTGGATTGATATATTGTCATTTAACCTTGAAATACTTTTGTTCTAAGTTTCAATGCTCTAAATTCTAACCTTATTCTGCCTTTCAATATTTCTACCTTTGCTGTTTTACTAGTTCTATCTGCTGCGTAGAATGTACACTATATCCGCGCGTGTGTGTATGTATGTATATATATATACATATATATAGATATAGATACACATGTATAAACTGTATACGCACACACACACACACACACACACACACACACACACACACACACACACACACACACACACACACACACACACACACACACACACACACACACACACACACACACACACACACACACACACACACACACACACACACACACACACACACACACACACATATATATATATAGTCAATATCTGAAGCTTAAAAAGATTCCTCCTCCAGGGGTCGACTTGCACACCGAATATAAAGTGTGAACCTTTACAAGTGATGAGCAAACAAGAGAAACTGCCTGCCTACCACTCGCTGTCCACCACTACCCATAACTCTCGCAGCCTAACCGCTTATTTCCTTGTGAATGCTACTTCTGGTAAGTTTATTTATCATAGATTTTATAATGATACCAATGACTGAACTCAGAGGCTAGGTTAGGTTCGTCAAAGTTAGGTTTACTGGTAGAAAGTGTTGGAGAGAAAAAGTGTCATAGAATGGTTTTCGAAATACCGTAGCTTCTTTTTATACAATAGAGCAGAGGAAGTGGAGATGCTTTATTTTGGAGGGTCGTCATATTCGGCGAATATAGGCTTAGACCAGAATTACGTATCATAATTGTAAGGGTCGAATTTGGCGCCTGTATATTCTGTGTGTGTGTGTGTGTGTGTGTGTGTGTGTGTGTGTGTGTGTGTGTGTGTGTGTGTGTGTGTGTGTGTATGTATGTGTGTATGTGTGTATGTGTGTGTTGTGTTGTGTGTGTGTGG
This sequence comes from Penaeus chinensis, assembly GCF_019202785.1. Classification (NCBI taxonomy): domain Eukaryota; kingdom Metazoa; phylum Arthropoda; class Malacostraca; order Decapoda; family Penaeidae; genus Penaeus; species Penaeus chinensis. Next base: position 36,303,247 of record NC_061830.1, read on the forward strand.
GTGTGTGTGTGTGTGTGTGTGTGTGTGTGTGTGTGTGTGTGTGTGTGTGTGTGTGTGTGTGTGTATGTTGTGTGTATGTGTGTATGTGTGTGTGTTGTGTTGTGTGTATGTGTGTGTTGTGTTGTGTTGTGTGTGTGTGTGTGTGTGTGTGTGTGTGTGTGTGTATGTGTGTGCGTGTGTGTGTATG
>NC_061830.1:36310933-36313433 GCF_019202785.1 Penaeus chinensis
TTACTAATACACATATCTATCACCCACCCACACACATTCACATGCACGCACACATGCGCTTACATAAACACATATGCATCTATATATGTGTGTGTGTAAGAATATATATATATATATATATATATATATATATAGATAGATAGATAGATAGATAGATACATACATAGGTACATAGATATATATATATATGATATATATATATATATATTTATATATATAATATATATATGTATATACATACACACACACACAAATATATAAACGCTTATGTGTATATGTATATATACACACACATATACACACTCGTGTGTGTGTGTGTGTGTGTATATGTATATATATATATATATATATATACATATAATATATAATGTATATATATACACATCTACATATATACATGTGTATATAGATAGATAGATAGATAGATACATGTATATATATACATATATATATCTACATGTATCTATACATATATATATATATATATATATATATATATATATATATATATCCCTCTCCCTTCAACTTCTTTCTCCCTTTTTCTATCTCCCTCTCTTCTCCCATCTTGCTTTCCCGCCTCCATCTTTTCTCCCTCATCACTCTGGAAATATTTCCTTATATTACGAGCCTAGCTTTCAGAATTACTGCAGAATTATTCAAACTACACCAATTAATTCTCAAAGTCTGAAGAGGCAAGTCAAGAGGAGTGACACGGTGTCATTAACAAAGGGAAGAGAAAGGAAGAAACAGATCAATTCTCAGATTTTTTTCTCTCTCTCTTCGTCGGGATTCTGAGAACTTCGGCTGTTGTTAGCGAGTGGTTCCTCATTGCCAAGGTCGCCGCTGTGTCGTAAGGGTGACTTATCTATGAACCTATATCATATTGTTCTTCCAACTTATCACATTAGTTTCATATGTTATTATCGTCCTCATCATATTCATCGTTATAATCACCATCATAATCGTTATTATCACCATCACCTTTATTTTCATTATCGTCATCATCAATCACCATCACTTCATCACTGTCGTCATATCAATATCATAATTAATCCTTTTTAACTCTAATAAAGTTTCAGTATTACGATTAGCGATTAGAGAGTTTGTTCTGTGGGAGCCAAACGGATCGAATCATGAGTAAGCCCTTTCCGAGATCTCTAAAGTCTATCATTTTTATAGATCTTACTATAAATCCATAGAATACATGTACTCGTATTCTATCGATCACGCATTTGGCAGTAGCTGAAAAATACGCTTTTGGAGGATAGACTCATCTGTTTTTGCATTTTCCTTTTTATTCTATCATTATCCTTTTATCTGTCTGTCTATCAATCTTTCTATCGACCTGTGTTTATGTATCATTTTTATCATTTATTATTAGTTATTATTCCCATTACCATTATGTTTTTTGTTCTGTGTTACGACTACCATACTGTTATACTTTCTCCTACCTAATCAATGGTAGATTCTTAGGAATTTTCTTCAGCCTCCCTTCACATGAACATGTTTAATATCTCACTTGCTGCATACACCATAACTGGCTCAGTAACCAAATAAAAAAATGATGTAAGTGGGGATTCAATGAAAGTAGAGCATAGTAATATATCATGTAGAAATGAACGAATAATATGTTTTCATGTGTATAGACTCGTCTGCTGCGTATAATTAGCTTTCAGATCACCTGCAAATCCTGTATAATTATACGGCCAACAATATTATATGTCTGGATATATTTTTTTCGCTTTAATATGTAATGGAAAAAGTGATTAATGCAATATAAATAATAATAGACTTCTCACGTATTTATATCGCCATCGACTGATGGTATAAGGCAGTCCTTCCTTTAAGATTCTATGGTTATTTCTATTATCATTATTATTACTGTTAACAATTGTTGTAATTAATGTTACAGTAACCGTTATCATAACTGTGATATGTTCATTTTTATTTGTATTTTTGCTTTTGTTTTTAATACAATTATTATTAGTAGTAGCACTGGTACTAATAAGATTATTATTATAATTATCATTCTTGTTAGTATCATTTTTTCATTATTATCGTTATTGTTATTAATGTTATTACTATCATCATCATCATCATTATCATCATCATCATCATCATCATCATCATCATCATCATCATCATCATCATCATCATCATCATCATCATCATCATCATTATCGTCATTCTTATAATCATTAATATTGTTATTATTATTATTTTACAATTATTGTAGTGGTTAATATTGTTGTTGTTATTCTTGTTATTATTATCAAATTGTTATCATTGTTGTTGTTATCATTATTACTATTGTTGTTTTCATTATCATTACGATCGTTATTTTCATTGTCATTAGTATTGTTATTATCATTATTATTATTATCAACATTATTATTATTATCAACATTATTATTATAATTATGTTTATCTTTAATACTATCATTTTTATTAGTTCTATTGCTATTATCATTATCACACACATTCTCATTCTCACTCTCAC
>NC_061830.1:36318433-36330933 GCF_019202785.1 Penaeus chinensis
CACATATACACATACACACACACGCACACACACACACACACACACACACACACACACACACACACACACACACACACACACATGTACACGTACACGCACACACATAAATAATATATATATATATAATTTATTTATTTATCTTTTTACTTTAAAAACAATTCTTTACACGTAGATTTTTTTCTGGAATGATACTTCTTTAGCAACAGAAGTTTACACAATTTTATCCAAAATTTTATCGATATGTGTATATTACATATATTCACTAATTCTTTATGATTGCAAATGTTATCATCATGAAGGTATGTATTACCCTTGACAGTGCTCTCACGCATTTTCTGTAACCTTTACGATACATTTTTCATAAGCGTTTGATCGTAAAACATATTGCTGATAGATTAAAACAATTCCATACGGTTATATTTAAGTGTACTATCTTTGAAGAAAGCAATTCTTATTTGGAAGACATTTATGGGGACTCCACAATAACTATGTCAACTGTAAATATCCAAGAACAAATTCAAATTACGACAAACATTGATTTAATCAACATGCTCAAATTGATATTTGAAATGATTTAATGCTAATCTATTACGCCCCGCCGTGACTTCTTAGTACCAAAATCATTATCATTGAGTTAATTATCATGATAACTACTGCATGTTTTCTTTTCTACATTTTTACTATAATCAGGCGTTTGGAAATATAGATTCTAAAAGCCATGGCGTTAATATGAAGAATAACGACAACAGTAACACTTATTACGCAATGGTAATAATGAAAACAATAATTATAACTACTTGTTACATTTTTCTCTATCTTTATCTTGTAACTCTAACGACCACAATTAGAAAACCTTAGTCTACAGTTTTAAAATTTTCAAACATCATCAAATTAAAGGTGTCTCTTCAAAGACGATTAGGAAATTACATTATGTACTTTTAACATGTACAAAGAGAAACTGGGAGAGAGAAAATGAATGAGAAAGTATGTATATGCATTTATTCCTGTGTATATGCTGCGATTCATATTCTCACTTTTTACTATTAAATAATTTAAACTTTTTATATCTTTCATCATAATCATCATTTACCTTGGCAATTTTATTCTTTATTTTAAAATGAATCAGGATCGTGGAGTACGGAGAAAAACAAAACAAAAATTATCTACTTTACATCGTCTGAAAAATATAAGCTCAGGTTTATTATTAGTTATGTTTTCCCTGCCTTGGCAATCATAATCATAGAAAACATTCTAACTTTTGCTACAGAACTACGGTACCATAACACTCACTGCAGCCTGTTTTAGATTGTAAAGCATAAGAGAAACATACATAAACAGTCTTTGTTTTAAAAAAAATCTAAGTTGAAGATAAACACAACAAAGATGATGGGATGTTAGTTTTTACTGACAGTTATTATCACTGGAATAAATATGATCTAAAGTCAGTGTTCCGCCCGTGATCCTGAACATTTTCAGCTCCCAATCTGGTGACATTTATTTCAGGGAACATTTTATTCTTTTATATTTTCATCATAAGCATTCAGCGGTCTCTGAAGTATGATGGAGGTCTATAAAGGATATACAATTATTTTTATTAACGTTTAATTCTATGGTTAATCTTTGTAATAGAAAAAAAAAAAAAAACACTGTCAACGTATTTAACAGAATACAATTTCTTTCGACACTTAGAAGGTATCTGTATCCTTATCGTTGATCTACTTTTCCTCCCCGCTCTCTCTTGCTGTTTCCAATTCTCCCTTAACCATACTGCTATGTCTCAGTCTCTCTCTCTCCCTCTCTCTTTAATTTTCCTTCTTTCTCTCTCTTTCCCCTCTTCCTCACCCCCTATCTCTTTCTCTCTATTGTGTTCTTCTTCCTGTGCTGTTTTAAGCCAAATTATATTCGTTGTTTATTCCTATATCTATTTTTTTCCTTTTTTGACCAATAATAAGGAAAACATGAAACATGTGCTGTTTTGTAAGTTTGTTTCGCACTTTATCACTCAACCGATAAAGAAAGCAATTGTATCAAAGAAAACGCGATTTTTATACAAAATATACATATATTCATAAATAAAAGATGCAGACAAGATGAATAAATATAAAAAGCAAGAAGATAAATTAGGAAAGAACAAAAGGAAACATTCACGACTTGTGAACAGGTGTTTATTGACACTTACTCGTGTTTGGCGGTTCACGAGTGTTCTCCGGGGATATAACGTCCCCCTCTCGAGGTCAAAAGGTCACCTAGGTCGGCAGTCATGCAACATGCAGCAACAGGCCACTCGGTTGGAATGTGATTGGAATCAAACGGTACGCTGGCTCTTGTTGGCTGCCGCGTGGCTGTTTTGCTGAATTTCCATTTAATGAGTTAAAGTGAAAATTGTTGAAATCTGTGCAATGCAAGAAATTTATGCTATTTAGAATTTACTAATATGAATAAGACATTTCGATGACATTTATTACAAATAAATGTCATCGAAAGGTCTTATTCATATAAGTAAATTAAAAAGTAAATATAAAACTGCGAGTCGTCAGTAAGGAAGGGTAAATACTCAAATCAATTTCCACATTATTAACGAAGACTTGTTACTCATAATATACTTAAAATCTGCTTAGATATTTTATACAAATTTCAATACCTCCTTACGAGATTGGTAGAAATCAATAAATGGCGGAATCTATGAAATAACTATACGTCTTCTCTGATCTTCATTTCTCTCTATTCATTCCTTTACGTGTATATAAGTCATCGAAACGTATGTTGTGTTCGCAAATCTAAATTGTTTTATTTTTATTTAGCTTTTAACAGTCACAATGGCTGTTAAAATCACACTTGTCTGTATATTATTAATTATACATCACAACCTTAAAGTAGACGTATAAATTGCCTCATTGACGACCATAAAGTTTTTTGTTTTCTGTTTTTTTTTTTAATGTGGAGTGGGGAACCACCTACTGCAAAATCATGAGAGATGAGGTATTTTGTGTTGGCTAGAGAGAGGCAGAGATACAGACACAGAGAAAGACAGGAGAGAGAAAGATATATAGGTGTTAGCTGGAGAGAGAAAGTACAAACAATTTCACAATTTCGAAGGGCAAAACATTACATTTCTTATCGTGGCAGTTTCGTTTTATCTCCGTTCACGTTGCAGAGTGTATTTTTGCTTCTATTATTTATCTTTACTCTTAAAATTTGAAATTACACTTCACCTCCTTTAGCCGAAGATATGCATGTATTTTAGTGTATGTGTGAAATGTGAAAATAGATTATAATGAAGACCATAATAAAGATAATAACGATGGGGGTGTTAATGGTGTTAATAACGACAGGTATCAGTTATGAGAAAATTGTTCATTATATAATATAACGATTATAACAAATCATTATTATATAATGAAAATAATAATAATATTATGGTGATAATAATGTTAATAAAAACAGTAGCAATAATAATAATGATGATGTTAATAAAAAACACTGGCAATAATAATAAAGGACAATATAAATTACAGACAAAATAATGATAATGGTAATAGAAATCACAATAACATTAGTGTTAAGCATAATACTGTTGTTAATGATAGAAATGGTGTTGATTATAACAGAATCAACCATTATAATAATCATAATTAAAATGGTAATAACAGTAATAATAATACATCAGCAACAATACTAATAATAACGATCATGATAATGATAATGATAATAATCCAAAGTGTAACTATTTTACTGAGACTGTTTTGCTGCATTTTCGACTTAATTTATAGGTTGTTCAAATCTGTATTAAAAAAAAAGTCTGGAAGGATAAAGATCCAGTCATTTACAGTAATTTACTTGATCACAGTTTATTAAACTTAAGAATTCAAACGGCATTAGCTATGATTAAAACAAAATGTTTACAGAATTTCACTTCAAGATAGTAAATATTTCAGATAAATAGCAAAGACAAGGAAGTAACTATATATCTTCTCGCAGAAAGTTCTTAATCCTTTGTTACTGACGACTTACAGGACTTAAAAATATTTTTTTTCGATATGGAAAGGAGAGATATTTATAAAATATCGTTATTAATTACTTGAAAATTCAACATACTCTGACATAATTATCAATAGTGTGTGTTTATTCATTAGTATACTAGCTGAATCATTTTCAACTTTACTGCGCTTCATTGGCGATACTTTCTACACTAGTTAGCATTTTTAAAACATGTATGAATATTTAGGCTTTCATATAGTACGGCTATCACTAAAAACGAATATCATATGCTCATCATTGCTCGTCACTCATTCTACCTTTTTTCGGGTAGAGCATAATAATTTTAAAACTTTATGTCATAACATAAATAGTATAATAAAATTACGTTCTTAGTTTTGGATTACTTTTCATGGCAAATTCATTGTTTGGTCGATAAGATGACATTTGTTATTGATTTCTTCCCTAAAGGTAAATATGTAGAAAAATTATATTTATTCATAGTATGAAATAAAACAATTCATATCAATCGTAAATTGTTCATTGATGACATATTTCCTTATGTATCTGTATTCATGTCCTTGTTCTTCACTACAAAGATAATCAAAACCTTTTATATCTTTCTTCATAATCATTGTCTACGTTGGCAATTTTCTTCTTTGTATTAAAATCAATCAGGAACATGGAGTAAGGAGAAATAACATAAAATCATTATTCACTTTACATCGCCTGAAAAAATACCAAGCTTTGTAGTTTTGCTTTCAATGTTTTGCAGTCACAATCATAGAAAACATTTTAACTCCAGCTACAGAACTGCGATTCCATAAAACTCAGCGCAGCCTGTTTTAGATTGTATAGCATATGCTGTATATTTAAAACTCAATGTTGATGTAAGATAAACACAACATACAAAAATAATAGTATGTCAGTTTTTACTGAGAATTAGTGTGTTTTTTTCCGGGATCCTGAACAATTCCAATTATCAACCTGTTGACAATTATTACAAGAAAATAATTATGTTTATGATTATCCTTAGATATCATGTACTAGAAAAATGTTAACTTCCTTAACAGAATACTTGACAAGATTTTATTTTTCTGACATTTCTTTCCCCACTTTCTCAAAGAGGGTTTCTTTATCCTTATCGTTCATCTCTCTTATCATACTGCTCAATTTCTCTCTCTCTCTCTGTTTACCTCCCCCCCCCCCCATCTCTTTCTACTATTTTCATCTTTTTTTTTTTTCTCCTGTGCTGTTTCAAGTCATCTATTATTTGTTGTTTATTCCAATATCTATGTTTCCATTTTTTGCCCCGTAGTATGAACTTGATATCAAATACAACCCCCAGAAGGGACCCGTGCTGCATTGCTATGTGCGGTAAAAACACGAAGCATGTGCTGTTTTGTACGATTTTGTCGCACTTTTTCGCTCTGACAATAAAAAACGCAAATTTATGAAAGTTCTTTTTCTACAGAAAAGTCTATATATTTATCAATAAAAAATGCAAGCAAGACGAAGAAATGCCAAAAGCAAGAATGATGAATTACGAAAGAAAAAAGGAAATATTCACAATTCAATTTAAGTGATTTATCACTCGTAAAAATCACTCATTCAATTTGGATTTTCACGATTAAAATTTATTCTTAGATTTTAAGGCACAACATCCTTAAAGCATACGTATAAATTGCTTTTTCAATGACGACTGTTTTTATCATTTTACTTTAAGCATGTGAAGAGGAGAAACCTACCGAATCATAAACTAGCTGAATATCTGTTAAACTCTGGCGCTCGTAGCTTGTGTTTGCTATTCGATATGTATGTGCATACACATTCATGCATACGTTTGTATGTAATAACTATCTATCTATGTATATATATACAAATATACATACTGTATGTCTATGTATACCTACTTTCTACATGAGAGATGGGGTATCTTGTGTTATCTGGAGAGAGAGAGAGATTCTAGCTGTTAGATGGAAATTAAGAGGGAAAGTTTGTCTCTTAACTGCTAAGAGAGAGAGGATTCTCTCTTTTAAATGATTTTGTATTCACGAATATATTGTGAGTTTAAGTATTTTAAGTTTCCAACGTAAGCATTCAGCGTTCTCTGAAATATGGTAGAGGTCCATAAAAAGTATGAAGTCTGTGAGATAAGAGGCAAAAATCCCTGAGTCTGAACAATTCATTTGTTTAGTAAAAGAAAAAAGAAAAAAAGTTTATATTTACTAACGTTTAACTACATGATTATTTGAAGATGTCATTCGTGTAACATAAAAAAATGTAAACTTCCTGAACAGAATACTTGACAAGATTTTATTTTTCTGACATTTCTTTCCCCACTTTCTCAAAGAGGGTTTCTTTATCTTTATCGTTCATCTATTTTCTTTTCTCCGCACCCTCTTGCTGTTTCCAATTCTCACTTACCATACTGCTAAGTTTCAGTCTGTCTGTCTCTCTCTCTCTCTCTCTCTCTCTCTCTCTCTCTCTCTCTCTCTCTCTCTCTCTCTCTCTCTCTCTCTCTCTCTCTCTCTCTCTCTCTCTCTCTCTCTCTCTCTCTCTCTCTCTCTCCTCTACTTTCCCTCCCCACCCTCTCTCTCCTACTTTCCCCCTATCTCTATCTTTCTGCTATTTTTCATCGCTTATTTTTATCATGTGCTTTGTCAAGCCACATTTTATTCGTTGTTTATTCTTATATTTATTATTCTCTTTATGACTCGTAATATGAACTTGTTATCAACTACAACTCAGATAAGGAAAACACGAAGCATGTGCAATTTTGTGCGATTTTGTCGCACTTTTTCACTTTTATGAAAGAAAGATCTCCTTTTACGGAAAAAAAAGGTATATCTCCAATAAAAAGTGCAGACAAGATGAAGAAATATCAAAACCAAGAAGATAAATTAGGAAAGTGAAATACTCACAATTCAATTCCAAGATAATTTTCACTCGTAAAATTCACTCATTTATTTTTTTCACTATCAAAACATATCAAATTTTAAAGCACAGTTTTATTTCAAAATACGACAAACTGGAACCATAATAGTTACAATATATATTATTTAACTTAAAAATATTTAGAAGCGAGCAAAGATTAATGAAAAAGTAAGAAATCAATGGAGAATGTTATGAACGAAGAAAATCTGCGAGATAAAGACGGATAGAGAGAGAGAGAGAGAGAGAGAGAGAGAGAGAGAGAGAGAGAGAGAGAGAGAGAGAGAGAGAGAGAGAGAGAGAGAGAGAGAGAGAGAGAGAGAGAGAGAGAACAGGGAGGAGGGAACACATACATAGACGAGTATAAATGAAGTGGACACGAAGGTAATTCAGTTGGAGAACAAGGGAGAGAGAAAAAAAAGGTTGAATTAAAAATAAATAAGGAGATAAAAGTAATATGCAGGCTTTTACATTTCGTTTCTTGATTCGCTTTACTTTTCTTTTCTCTTAAATTTTGTTTATTGTTTTTATATCTTTCTATATATTCTTTGTGGCAAGAATAACACAAGAATTTTTTTTTTTTTTTTTTTTAATACAAAATAGGTTTAAGAAATCGTTAATTTTATACACTAGTTACTGAGGACTAATTCAAGCAAAATGGACGTAAAGATCTTAGATGATGTGTTTTTTGTCTTTTGTTTCATTACTATTATGACTAAGAACAATTTCTAACTATTACAGAATGTGCTCCGTTGACTGATTAATATGTAATGTCAGAAATAAAGCAGATATAACATGACTAACATGTTCATAATAAAAATAATATAATAAGAAAAAAAATATCAACAACAAAACAAATATCAAAAGAGTAACTGAAGAAAAAATTAAGATTAGATTACTTACTATAAAAATAGTTAGTAACGCTTGTTTAAAAAGAACTTTGAGGTAAATTTGACCATTTGACTTTTTGGGACCCGATCTTTACGTTTTCTTTGAATACAATGACACTCGTTTTCTTTGAAATTTGCATTTACATTTATTATTGATTGCAGTTTATTAAAAATAATTATTTTAAAACAGTAATAACAAATACTAACTATATTATTGCAGTATTTGACAAGATATTTTTTTGTATGGAAAGAAAACAAAATTATTATTATCAATTAACTGAAAATCCAACAACATACTTTTACATAAATAACAATAGTGTGTTTATTCTTTAGTATCTTATAATACTATACTACTAAATATACTAACTTAAACTTTTTCAACTTTCATTCATCTAATATCGAATTTTTCTGCTTGGATTACTATTCATGGTCCATCAGATGTCAATATGTTACTGATTTGTTTCCTAATGGTATGTAGAAAACAACTTTTACTGAGAGCTTGAAGCTGTTCATATAAATCGTAAATTGTACGTTGTTGGTATATGTCATTCCCTTTAATATCTGTAATCATTATATTTACCATTACTACATATGCTGCCATTCTTATTATTCTCTATTATAAGAATAATCTAAACTTTTTATATCTTTCTTCGTAATCATCGTCTACCTTGGTAATCCCATCCTTTATATTAAACTGAATCAGAAACATGGAGTAAGGAGAAATAACATAAAATCGTTACTTACTTTACATCGTCTAAAAAAAAAAAAGATAAAAACTCAGGTTTGTTATTGGTTAAACTTTTATGGAAAACATTCTAACTAGCTACAGAACTGCGGTACCATAACACAGTGCAGCCTGTTTTAGATTGTATTGCATATACTGTATGTATTTAAAACTCAATGTTGTTGTAAGATAAACACAACATATAAACATAATGGTATGTCGGTTTTTACTGTGAATTAGTCCGTGTTCCTCATCTTTATCCGCCCGTGATCCTGAACATTTCCAAATCTCCTCCTGGTGACATTTGTTACATTAGAATAATTTCAGGTAACGTTCATTATTTCAGCTTTCTCTGAAGTATGGTGGAAATACATTTATCCAGGCATCCGAAAAAAAAAAAATCTTTAAAATTTGTGTTTACTAACGTTTAACAACATGATTATTCTAAAAGACCATTCGTAATATATATATATATATATATATATATATATATATATATATATATATATATATATATATATTTTTTTTTTTTTTTTTTTCAGACATTTCTTTCGTCACTTTCTCAAAGAGGGATTCTCTGCCCTTATCTTTCATCTACTTTCTCCTCCCCGCTCTCTCTTGCTGTTTCCAATTTTCTCTTACCATATTGCGAAGTCTCAGTCTTTCTCTCTCCTTCCCTCCCACTCTCTCTCTCTCTCTCTCTCCGCTTTCTCCTCTCTCTCTCTGATGATGCAACAAATAGTTAGCTTAAATAAACCTTTAATTTCTCTCAAAGTGAAGATTGTCTGAATGGAAGATTAGTTAACGGTGTGGTCTGGGATTCCCCGAGACCCATGTTCGAGATTGTTCCATGGCAAGTGTGGAATCACACGTAGGCCCATTTTTGTGTGAAATTTTCTTTGTTTTAAATTATATCTATTTCATAATTTTGTTTGAGTTTCAACATCCTTTTACATCTTTATGATGTTTTTACAAATCTTATATGAATTACAAAGGAAATTCAACATAGATTATTGAGTAATATGAAATGCTAACATTTAGAAAATGTGTAAAATAGACTTAAACAGATTCATTAGTTGAAAATACAGATATGAAAATATATGGATAGACAGATAACATAGATGGATAGAGAGAGAGGGGGATGTAAATTTTAAAAATATACATGAATATATAAACTCCAGCACAATAAAATTCAAAGCGAAAAGTCATCAGGATAAGAGTGTACAAAAAAAAAAAAAAAAAAAAAAAAAAAAAAAAAAAAAAAAATATATATATATATATATATATATATATATATATATATATATATATATATATCATGAACTGGGCCTTAACTTAGTATAACGCATGTTACTATAATCATTCGTAGGCTCTTTCCTTCGTGCATTTTGTATTGATTTTGATATAGATTTTATTGTTTTGTTTGTGTTGAGACAAACTTCTGCGTCTTTGTAAATACTTTTAATTGAGTGCTGGAATAAGCTTCTATGTATGTATGTGTATGTATATATATATGTATGTGTATATATGTATATATATGTATGTATGTACATATATATATATATATATATATATATATATATATATATATACGTGTGTGTGTGTGTGTGTGTGTGTGTGTGTGTGTGTCTTCTATTCTTTCATTTATTTTCTAATATTTCCGTGTCACTTACACACATTTATCTAAATACAGATAACTCAGAAATAATGTTATTATAACAGTGATAATATGCTGACTAGACGGATGACACACACACACACGTATGCATATATATATATATATATATATATATATATATATATATATATATATATATATATATATATAACAAGGAATATGTATATATATATATATATATATATATATATATATTTATAACAAGGAATATATATTTATGCATATATATATATATATATATATATATATATATATATATATATATATATATGCATATATATATATATATATATATATATATATATTTATATATATATATTCCTTGTTATATATATATATATATATATATATATATATATATATATATATATGCATATATATATATATATATATATATATATATATATATATATATTTATATATATATATATTCCTTGTTATATATATATATATATATATATATATATATATATATATATACATACACATATTCCTTGTTATATATATATATATATATATATATATATATATATATATATATATGCATATATATACATATATATATATATATATATATATATATTCCTTGTTGCATATATACTTATCATTTGATATTCCAATGCAATAAAATGTATAGCGTGTAGATCTGAAAAACATGAAATCTTGTTACTCTGATAATCGTGATTATTATTGTTTATTTATTTGTGATTCTTATCATTAACATAATTCTAGGAATTATTACCTTTACTATAACCATCATTATTGATATTATCAATATTATATCATATATCTTGGCATTATCGTTCTTTCAAATTAGTTCTTCTCGTGATTTTGTACTATGTGTGACATTCCCTTCTTTGAACACTCATTTCAATTAGAAATACTGCCATGTCATCAGGATGGGCGAACTGGAAGATCTTAGCCTAACCGGAAGGATACCTAGAAAGAAGGCGAAGGGCGGACAAAGACTTCTTTTCCTATACCAAATGAAGGAAAATACAGGGATCTTAACAAGGGAAATCTGAGATGCCGCGAGAAGTCGAATGCTGAATCACCAATCCAACACACGTCATCAAGGGTCGCATCGACCATGGCACTACAGATGATGATGACTGCTAGTACATGTTAACAAGATTGATGTTAAAATCGGGCAAAGTATTAAAATTCATATTATTGCGTCACTGGTGGTAAGACCTGGATTATGCTTCTGTAAGAGCAATCAATATGATAATCCTTTTCGTAATGTTTTACCAAAGCGATTTTAACTCTGTTCCTGACAAATTTTCTTCAAATAAGTAACGAACCAAACTGCTAACCGGAGGCACACAAGCTAGAGAGGAAAATGCTGATATATCATCACTTCTGATAGACGTCCCCGGTGTGAAAAGGTAAGCTGTTTTTTTTCTGATTTTCTGTCTTGTTGACTCATGCTTATCGTAATCTCTCTCTCTCTCGCTCTCTCGCTCTCTCGCTCTCTCGCTCTCTCGCTCTCTCGCTCTCTCGCTCTCTCTCTCTCTCGCTCTCTCGCTCTCTCGCTCTCTCGCTCTCTCTCTCTCTCTCTCTCTCTCTCTCTCTCTCTCTCTCTCTCTCTCTCTCTCTCTCTCTCTCTCTCTCTCTCTCGCTCTTTAAATTGTAGCACAATATAATTAGCATATCAGTGCCAAAAATCTATTAGACAAATATCCAATCAGATGATGATGCAACAAATGCTTAGCTTAAATAAACCACTAATTCCTATAATAGTAAAGATCGTCTGAATGGAGGAATGGATAACGGTGTGGTCTGAGATTAACCGAGACCCACGTTCAAGACTGTTCCTTGCCAAGTGTGGAATCACACGTAGGTCCACTTTTGTGATATTTTATTCATTGTTTTATACTTAATTTATTTCGTCGTTCTGTTTCTGTTTTAACGTTTTAAAATCTGATGAAATTACTGATAAAATATGGAGTAACATGAAGTACTCAAGTTCATTTTTTTATGTTAAATAGACGGAAATAGATTCATGAATTATACGGATACATATGAACAGATTTTTTTTTTTTCATCATTATTGTTACTGTCATTGCTATTATTTTTTATTATCATCAATATTATTATCATCATTATCATTATTATTATTACTACCATTATCATTGTTAGTACCATTTATTGTTATTATTAGTAGAAGTAGTTGCAGTACTAGTAGTAGTAGTAGTATTGTTAAAATAATTATCATTATTATTATCATCATTATTCTCTTTATCATTAGTACTGTTATTATCACTGTCATTATTAAAATAATTTTGTTGTTGTTATT
>NC_061830.1:36335933-36345933 GCF_019202785.1 Penaeus chinensis
TGTCATTATTATTATTGCTATTGTTATTATCATCGTTATCACTATTATAATTATCATCATATTATCATTATCATTATTATTCTTATATTATTATCATTATCATTATCATCATCATCATCATCATCATCTCATCATCATCATCATTATCATTATCATTGTTACTATTATGATAATGATTAGTATTGTTATAGGTATTATTATTGATTATTATTATTATTATTATTATTATTATTATTATTATTATTATTATAATTATTATTATTATTAATGGCATTATTATTATTATTATTATTATTATTATTATTATTATTATCATTATTACTATCATTATCATTATCATTATTATTATTATTAGTTATTATCATTATTGCTATTATTATTATTATTATTATTATTATTATTATTATCATTATTATTATTGCTATGATTATTATTATTATAAATATTATTTTCATTAATATTATCATTATTATCACTATTATTGGTACTGGTATTATTATTGTTTATTATTATTATCATTGTTTATTATAATCAGTATTATTATCATTATTATTATTATTATTATTATTATTATTATTATTATTATTATCATTATTATTATTATTATCATTATTACTATTATCATTATCATTATCACTATTATTATCATTATTATCATTATTATTACTATTAATATTATTACTATTATTATCATTATTATTATAATTGTTATCATTATTACTTTTTTATTATTATCATTATCATTATTACTGGTACAGCTAATAGCATTATTATTACTGTGAAAATTCGAAGGGACCTTTTGCCATCTCCCTCTTCATTTTCCTTGCTCTGCCTCTCCCTTTCCTTCTCTTTCTACCTCTCTCTTTCCTGCTCTTCCACCTCATCCCACTCCCATATCTTCCCTATATTCACTCCTCCCTTCTCATTTTAAGCAATATATCTACCCCCTTCCCAATTTCCTCCTCTTCTTCCTTCAATCCCTTATTCCCTTCCTTCCCTCTTTTTTCTTTGAGCCCTCTCTCCTTTTCCCCTTCCCAATTCCCCATTCACCTATGAATTTGCTCTATTTCCCCTTCCCCATCTCCCTTGTGTCTCTAAGCCCCCTTCTCATCATTTTCTTTCTCCTTTCCCTCCTTCTTAACCTCCCCCCTCAGATAGTCGTGTTAAATAATAAATGTGTATAAGCTGAGTCTAACTATTTCAATGCAGTGTATTAGTTTTATTATGTTTTTTTATTACTACTATTGTTGTTTTGTTGCTGCTGCTAGAACTGTTACTAATGGTTAATGGTTAATACAAATAAATGTGACATCAAAGGTCATATTGCACTATGGTAAAGAATTATGGCAAAAAGAGGACAAATTAGTTAATAATTAGGTTAAGTTGACAGAAGGGGATGAAGAAGAGAAGGAAAAGGAAAGGGGGGAAATAAGGGAAGCGAGACAAGGGCTGAAGTCCAAGGTAAGGATACTACCCTACATTGTGCCTCTGTTTCAGTCTTCTAAGTCCCCCCCACGACAGTAACAAGCAAGGGATTGGGGGGATACAGTGTTGCTAGGATTATTAGTAAAAGTACTAATATTTTCATCATTATAACTTGTCATATTTGAACCTCATCTGAATGATCCCACATTAATCTCTATCATTTAGAACTATTTTAAAATGCAGATAATTTTGTATGCAAATTGGAATATTATAAAGGCTTAGTGTGGTGATGGCAAGTGTTTTAACATATACGAGAAACCTAAATCTGGATTTGTACATTGTCACTTACTGTTTAGTCATTATCAGAGATCAGAGTCAGTCAGTGACATAGAGAAAAAAATCATCCGATGTGTTTCTCTCTCTCTATCTCTTCATGTCTTCAAGGCAGATCTTTCCCAACATATTTTCCTTTCTTATTTTTACACCACTCATGTATAGTCATGCAATTTGCACATTCTCTCTCCTTGATCTTTCAGAAATACACCAAAACCAGCAAAAAATCTTATTTGTTATAGTTTATATTTCTATTACTCATTGTTATTCAAATTCACTATAATCATAGTAACAAGTATCTTTTTTTTCATACTGTTATGTCATGTGAAATCATGGGCAGATATTTTCAAGCTAGTGATCTTATTTTAGTAGCTTCTAATTCCCTTAAGATTAGGATACTTCTTTATAGATATGTATACATACCACCCATTTAGGACCTTAATACCCCCAGAAATACTATGTTTGAAGCAAAACTTCTGTGCAAAGTGAATGATTCATTAACTTTGACAGGCAATTCCTTCTCAAGCAAAGAAAGTGAAAAATAAAGTTAGACCTTGGAACACCTTGACTGTGCATATTATTGACTATTGAGTGAATTGCTGTTTGAGGAAGTAGTTCCTTATGTTTTTTTCTGAAAGCATTCACTTTAATTACAGCTTTTTTAATCTAAAATTATTTGTTGTTTTCATTGAACTATGATAATTAGTGAATTATGTAAATATACATTCTTAGGATGAAAACAGATACTGCTTAAAGTGTTTCAAGGTAAAAATTAATTACTATATTATCTCTAAGCTTTTGATATAGAAGAAATCATATTTAGTAAAAACTATTTATTATCACTTTGAGCAGGTACAGTAACATGATATACACACATTAATTTATGAACAATGTAAACACAAGAGAAACAAAACCCATTTTGATTTCTGAGAATACTTATATTACTTTGTTTATTCCACCCTACATGTTGAATACTCTGGTCTTTTTCATAAATTACTCTGTTGTATGTGTAACTCCTTTGTGAAACAATTTCGTGCAGAAAGTGGCATTCTGAATTCACGGAGAAATTTATTATAATGCCCATTTACCTTTGCAATTCCTTCATTCAACCTTTCAAGCATCATACTAATACTGTCAACTATATGCTTTATATGAAAAAAAAAAAAAAAAAAAAAAAATCATTAAACAACTGAATTCTATTTATGAGACTTTGTTGCAGCCTGGGACAATAAGTAACACAAATTTCATATACCAACTTCTTATCTCTAATGCATCTTCTAATTACAAAATTGATAAGTGACTGGTAATCTGCAAATTAAAATCATTGAGATTACTACCAAGAATCTGTCTGTTTATCATATAACAAAAGTAAAAAAAAAAAAAAAAAGGAAATAAAATGATGGAAAAAGGCAAAAATAATATGTATTTGAAAATATTTATATACTGCTAAATGATGTTCAAAAGCAGCCTGAGAGTTTCTATTGAGCACAATGTATCTTTCAGTATGTTACACATACAACTAGGTCAATAGCTTGAGGACGAAACCTCATTTCCTTCTTTAAAGATTATTTAAATGTGAAAAAAAATATTTGTCTGTAAACTCTTTTATGTAACTTTATTTTCTCTTGAATATAAAATATTAAACAACTCTGTGTACAGTAACTCATTACCTATGAGGTATGGAAAATTATAGTCAATTGCTCTTACACATAAAATGCACAAAATACAGCTACTAATTAAAAATAATTCTGAATATGCAAACATAACTTCTGAAATACTTTACTTCTTTGCAAAGGAAAATTAAAGAACTTTCTAAATACTACATCAATCTCTTTTCTTCTCACTTACTCGGAAAACATGACTTCAAGTGCCACTTCCATGAGCTTTTTATAAAAAAAAAAGAAAAAAGGTCATCTGACTATTCATCTATCAAATAACTTGTTGAATGCTTGAAACAGCTTGCAATCAGTACTACAGCCTTTATAGTACTAATTTATAGTACTATCTAGTGCCTGATATATTTTTTTGCTTGAACATGCACAGTTATACAATTGCCATACTTATTTTACATTGTACTATTGTGGTCTTTTAAAAAAAAGTGAGAATAAGTGACAAATGAAATGAAGAAAAGGGTTTCTAAACAAAACTGCAAAACACCTTAACAAGTAAACACACAATAAGTTACTAACTTAATGGCAGTCCTAAGTGAGGCTTCTCAAGGGGATAAAATAGCCGTTTCTGAAAGTAGCATTAACCTGTTGCCTGGCAAAACCCAAGCAATGAGAGTTCTCCCCATGATACATATCCCCCCAGACCATCACTTTTCCTAGGGGACAATAACACTCTTTGCTCTAACGATTGTTCTGGATTTTTTGTAAGGCAGCAATGAGTCTGTAGAAACTGTATCCAAGTAAATACATTAATGTTAGGTAGTTGTTTTTTGAACTAGGGGCCGCCGCCTGCTCTGCAATACTTCAATCACATGATTTTGTACTTTCTTACGAGCTGTTGGAGTTGCCATTAGTAAACTGCGGTTTATTCTTTAGGAGGTAGTTTGCCAACCATTCTATAGGATCTCCAGGTCTGTAATTTAAGAAGAAAAAAAAACTGTTATTATTTCAATATCATGCAATTCATTTATAGATATTAAATGCATCCTCTGGAGTGCCTTTTTATAAAATAATTCATAATTTCTAAATAACAGTAGTAGATACATAACTGTGTAAATACCATCACAACAGCACCATTCCATTAAGAACTGGAATTCATTACCTTTCCTTATTGAGTTGCGTAACTGCCTGCAGGAGGATCGGCACTACAGTTTGGTCTAGGTACTGCCGAGTCGGCAAAGAATTAATGTCTACTCTGGGCCTCTTTGCTGATGACTCTCCATTACTCTCTCCAACACTGCCACTGGCCTTCTGTTGGAACAGTGCTGGCATTAGTAAGATATAATCATTTTACAGTAATAGAGACACTTTGTCCTCTGTCATATATTAAAAATTCTCTACTCTAACCAATAAATAATGCATACACCAAATAATCCATTCCAGAAAATTAATCAGAACCTTACTCATTAAAAAAAATAATAAGAAAACCATGCACTAATTTACTAACTCCACAAGGACAAGCACACTGCAGGCAAAACTCTCAAGCAAACAAATTTGTATGTATATATGCATGAGTTCTATGACCCCTAAATCCCTCTGGTTTCTGATATTCTGATATCTGACCTTTCCATCCTTACCTTTATTTCATCCTTCTAGTCTTACTTACTAATTCTATTTGGTAATTTTTTTTTCATGATTTTTAGGAAGTATTACACTGAGGAAATCTTTAAAAATATGTAAAAATACTGATAATTTCAATAAAAAAATTATATTTATATCTATCTATCTATATGTGTGTATATGTATATGTATATGTATAGGTATATGTATATGTATATGTATATGTGTGTATATGTGTGTATGTGTGTGTATATGTGTGTGCATATGTGTGTGTGTGTGTGTGTGTGTGTGTGTGTGTGTGTGTGTGTGTGTGTGTGTGTGTGTGTGTGTGTGTGTGTGTGTGTGTGTGTGTGTGTTTATGTGTGTGTGTGTGTGTGCTTAGGCAAACGAAACTCGAATGGACTTGAAAGGATATAGCAGTGTAGGTGAGAAACACCTCTGGGGGATGCTAAATGGATGAAGCAAACACATCATCTATGGATTTTACCAACAGCCAAAAGTAAATTTCTATATGAAAGAAAAAACAAGACACTTTATCACATGCAATACAGTATATATATTTTTACCTAATCTTAATCTCTAAACTCCACACAAAACCTACTTTAAATATGCACATAAGCATACAGCTTCCTCATACACAAACTCATCAAATCAACACTTGACATGCAGAAGTTGTCTTATAATACCATTCCTTACCCATTTGCTTGAGCCTGAGATTGCTAAATCAATACTGATCATAAAAGCAAGCACAAGCAGTCTGGGAGAGAAGCTGTGGAAGTTAGTCTTTCAGCTTCATATAAAACGGGACCAAAAACAAGCACTTAAAAGTGGCCAAGCGGGTGACGTGTATGTGTGCGCATATGATGGCTAATAATAAACAAAAAACATTTACCTCAACGGAGTCACTTACAACATCTGACGACTCTGCTTCAGAATCCATTTTGTTCCTATAGAAAAGAAATAACTATTAAAATAAGAGATTAATATTGATAATATTAATAACAATAATAATAATGATAATGACAATGATAATATCAATAACACTAATAATAACAATAATAATAATAATAATAATAAAAAAATAATAATAATAACAAGGATGATGGTAATAATAATAATAATAATAATAATAATAATAATAATAATGATAATAATAATAATAATAATAATAACAAAACAAAACAAAACAATACTACTACTACTACTACTACTACTACTACTACTAACAATAATGATAATAATGACAATATTAATATTAATAACAATGATAATAAAAAACAATATGGAGCAAATAATAATTTCAATTTAATATTTTTCTTTTTCTTTTTCTTTTTCTTTAAACTGCCATCACCCAAAACTTACAGTATTTCTTGGTGTATGAGACTAATTGTTAAAACATCATTATTGGGTTGGAAAGATTGTGAGCCCCTAACTACAAAATAGGATAATGTAACAAAGAGAATCTAGTAAATGGTCATAACACATAAAATATTATTAAATCTAAAAATTAATGAGCACATAGTAAAGGTAGACCTACAGTCTCTTTTCATCATCTGCCTGGCCTGGCCACATTAGGTTCAGTTCAGTTTTATTATGCATTTTTTGTTGAAAACTTACTCCTATATTATGGACAAAATGCAATGACCAAGTTTTGTTGCCTGTTTCTCTTGCAATAGCATGATTTTTGGATTAAACAGCATCTTTTGTAAACATTTGTGCCAAATGTTCATAGTGAAGAAATGTCCTGAATTGATCCAGCACAATACTTGGGGTGGGTGTACCCAGTGAAATAATGGAAATGACCGGAGCATGAAGTGCAGAGGCTGGCATTGTTCCATGCAGTCCTGTTCTAGGTAATTGCCTAGGTGATTTTGATGGAACAGATATATAATCACTTTGCAATCTCAAGTATTTGTTACCAAGAGTGACGCACCCCCCAGAGACAAAGTCCTAAAACCAGGATATCACGCAAACCCAAAAGTCCAAACCTAATCTTTCCTATCTTCTATCTATTCCCTAGACAGGAGGGGGGCAAGACCCCCATGTACCCCCCCTTTATTAGCACTTCATGCCAATTTACAGAAAACAAGACATTAAGAACTCTGGCTATGTGAGGGTGTTGTGGACTTCGTCTCTGAGCGGTGATATGTAGCAGATATGTTCGTCAATTTGTATTAAATACGAGGCCGCAGCCGCTGTACCTGCGTTGTTATGACACTATTTCTTATGCTCTTTAAGATTCCACTGTCCATTTCCCACTATCTCTGTGCGTCGCTCTCGGCAACATTAACCATCTCATGATCAGGACCGACTCAGCTTTCAAAGAAACCGATTACATGATATATATGGCATGAATTTACATTCCTGAGACCGGTCCTTGTAACACTTGCAACAACAAAACTATTTGAGATTTCTGAAAAAAATAAAGTAACTTTAGTAAGTAACGTAAGTATTTATCGTGCATTTTTTCCGCCTCTCACACAGTAGAAATGTACAATGTCTCCCAAGAAGTCTGGATAGGCCTAATTTGCTGTAAAGCGTTAGTATTTTCTTTTTCTGGGATGCTCCTTTCAAACGATTTTGTTTACTTCTAACAACGATGTGCGTTTGTTGTTGATTTTATTTCTGTTTTTATTTTTTGCTTATTTATCTATTTTTGGGTTGTAAGTATAGATTCGAGATTTATTAGATTTATAAGAAAGCTCAGAAATATATGTCTATATTTTGTAATATGTAACATCGCGTTCTCGTTACATGTGATACAAATGCTAATAGATTTTCCCTATTTTTGCTTTATCGCTATGGTTGTTTGGAATTGCTGGGGGAGGAAATAATATGTTTTATCCATTTTTTATAAAACATTGTCAAATGACTGGGGATTATCATAATAATCAAATATCTGAATTTTAATATTTTGGTTATTTAGAAAAATACTTAATAAAAAAATATATATATTGAATTCAAAAGAGGTGAGAATATATTTTTTTTAAAATAAGACTTATGACAAGAATACTGATTATAATAATCATAAGTTTGATAACAATATACTTTTTTACATAAATACCCTAATCGTTCTTATAAGAACAATGCCACTGGATCCACATCGCAATCCTTGAATTCGCGGATTTATTTACAACTTAAAAGAACGCGCCTGATTGGCTAATTGGCAGAGACCTACCTATAATTCGACCAATGAAAGAGCTCGACTGGGAAGGACTTGTGGGATCAGCTGTATCCGACGAGGGTTGAAGACGGTCCGGCAAAAAGGGAGAAGGAAAGACGTAAAATATGCTGAGTTTACGTGCGAATAACATCGTCCTTAGAGTATGTCATTGAATCATGATTATTTGAGTTACCGAGTTACGTCAGGTTGCATGGTTAAAGAAGGTTTACATAGTTTTTCTTACGTAAGATGACGTTGAT
This sequence comes from Penaeus chinensis, assembly GCF_019202785.1. Taxonomy (NCBI): domain Eukaryota; kingdom Metazoa; phylum Arthropoda; class Malacostraca; order Decapoda; family Penaeidae; genus Penaeus; species Penaeus chinensis. The sequence goes on from NC_061830.1 coordinate 36,344,345, forward strand.
TTAGAAGGGCAAAGTTATTTTTTTGATTGATGTGTTGCATAATATACATTTAAACTTATTCTAGTTATTTGGTTTGGAGAACGAAACATTAGGTTGTTGATAATAGGGCATTTCTTTCATGTTAGCAGAAATAAAACTGGACTGAAAAGAGGGTTATACGTTGTACTAACACTCTTGCATTGTACAACAGAGATATTTGCATTGACTGTCATTTTCCAGAGTATTTAGTCTCTGTGCTTCATTCTCCAGCAGAGGTGAACAGATTTCCACCACATATGTGTTGGCAAGATAGAGCTTGGCCACAACCTTTTCTTTCAGATGTTTCTTACCCATATGAGTGGGGTATATGTGGGCCTTAGGAGTAATTTATCTTCTGTAAAAACACAAGAAATATTTTTTTAGATGCCTACAGATGTTAAAATTAGAGATGTCATAGGCCTCATTGAACACTTTATAGATCATATCCAGGGACTGAGGTAATGATCTTTAAAAACTTTAAACTAACCAGGGAGTACTCGAAGTTTATTAGTGCCAATATTTTTATAATAGTGATTTCATGAACTTGTTACTTTATATAGAGTGAGACTGCACAAGGCATAAATGAGCATGATTTCTTTTTATCAAAATTTGATTTTTTTTCTTTCTTTTTATCAAAATTTGATTTTTTTTCTTTCTTTTTTTTTTTTTTTTCTTTTTATTACTTACTTACGTACTTACGTACTTCAGAGCATGCAGTAATTCTTCAAGGATTTATCATCTGGGAAACTTTATTAAAAAACAGAACAGGTTTCATTCCTACAGCTAATTTGGCAGAAAGACATAGGCCTGCTTTCATTGTACAAATTCAAACTCTACATCCTGAATTTTCCAATATTTGAAACTTGCAGAATGGGTGTCTGGCTAGCACAGCTTTGTCGTCACGTCTGTGCCACCACGATGCAGGACTCAATACAGAGTGGGCTGCCCTGGCCAAGAAACAGCTGAAAGGAGCCGACCCAGCTAAGAAACTCATGTGGCAGACACCAGAAGGCATTACTATCAAGCCTCTTTATACAGCTGAAGATGTTGGAGAGTGAGTTTAAAGTTGTAGCTATGTTTAACTTTCATCTCAAGCAGAATGATAATCATACAGTTTGGAGTAAAATGCTTTATGATTTAACTTTTTATAAGTTACTTTTGTTACATGAGTTTTAGCTTCTTTGCTCTAAATGTCAATATTTTTAAGGCAACCAGTTTTTTTTTTTCTTGGTATTGCCATTTCTGAATCCCTGAAAATGCAAACTGTTAAGAATTTCCACAAGCTTTAGTCCATTTCCAATTATATTTAAGAAAGAATGTTACATAAGAATATGGTGTGATATATTTTTTTTCTGATATTATTAATTTGATTACATTCCAAGCTCTAAGTGCTTCTTGTCCACATCTAGTATATCATGTATCTGAAGCTTGAAATCTGATTGCAACAGCCACAGCCACATTAAAAATATCTTAGATAGTTCTTGAGCTTGAAATCAGAATATAATATCACAACTATATTATTGATCACTCAAGTATTTCTTGTACTTTTCAGGCATGCAACAGAATTGCCA
>NC_061830.1:36348433-36358433 GCF_019202785.1 Penaeus chinensis
TCATTCATATTATGACTTTCTTTCTTAATGTAAGGCAAAAAAAAAAAATAGATATGAGCTTAGGGATCTACTTGCCCTTAAAATTTAGACTAGTATATGTTTTTATACTTATTTTTTTATATATAAAGATGTACCTTTATATTTAAGATAATTAACCCAATGTCACCCTGAAAAATACTGTGCTCATTTTATAATTTTTTGTGAAATGCCTCTGCACATAGATGGCTCTGCTAGTGCTTAGCCACAAAAGAGTCAATTAATAGACCTTGTGACCTTACTTAATTTCACCTTTCCTTGAATTTACTAATGATATCAATATCAACAATTTTGTTTTTATTATAGACATTTTAATTATTATAATGTTATTGACATTAGTAGTGGCGGTATAAGAAAAAAAAAAGTATTTTTAATATCAAGGAAAAGGGTAAACAGGTGAGACAAGTAGTAGTCATAATTGGCTCATTGGTGACTTAGTACAAGTGGAGCCATCTATGTGTAAAAACAATTAATAAAATAAACTGAAAGTGGGAATGCCAAGATCATCGGTTTGGGGTTAAAATGGGACTAATAAAAGTTAGTTCTTTGAACTTTTTTGTATGTGTTGTTAGCAGAAATGTTGACCCTGGGGTAATTACATATAGCTTTGGCAGCATATTATTTGTTTTTTGAAACTCGTAACTCCTATTCAGATCTTCAATCTTATTTAGAAATAGATTCAGTAGAAAATGCATGCATATATTTCTTGGCCCTCATGTTTCAAGTTTGTCATCTTCTAGATCTTAAGTGTACTGAGAGGTTAGCATAATTTTACTTTTTTTTATTTTTATTTACTTATTTATTTATTTTACTTTTCTAGAATAAACTCAGGAAATATTCATTATTCCCATACCATCTGTCCTATTTCCATAGTTAATTTTTTAATAATCAGAAATATCCAATAATATATTTAAAAAAAAGAAGTTTCCCTTTTCCTGCTCTTGATTATACAGTGATGTAAGAACCGCAAACCCATTTAAACAGCAAATTTCAGCTTATACATCTCTACATTTTTCAGCACATGCCAAAGTTCAACAGCATCAGCATCAGCGGTTATCATATGCAAGAGGCAGGGGCAAATGCTGTGCTGGAGATGGCTTTTACAATTGCTGACGGTCTGGAATACTGCCGGACGGGACTTTCTGCTGGACTGAACATTGATCAGTTTGCCCCTCGACTGTCATTCTTCTGGGGTGTTGGAATGAACTTCTTCATGGTAAGTTTGTTTATGTTTCATTTTGTTTTTATTCTTCACCTGATAAAATGTGCAAGTGCTTTGTTTTTAAGAAAAGTTTTTGTTTTATTATGTTATTATGAAACAGAAAGAGGATAGCCAATTTGTGATCAAAGAACATTTAACTTCAGCAGAACAGTGCTCTTGATTTCATATTATTCGCTGTTTTTGTACATGCATCAGGTATAGTAAGGACAAAATAAATAAGAACAAACTATCCACAGGAAATAGCAAAAATGAGAGCTGCTCGTCGTCTCTGGGCTCACCTGATTGAATCCAACTTTTCACCCAAGAACAGCAAGTCCACAATGTTGAGAACTCACAGCCAGACATCTGGGTGGTCCCTGACTGAACAGGTATCTTTTTGCTTCCTCTTCTTCTTCCTTTTCTTCTTCCTCTTCTTCTTTTTCTTTAATGAAAGTACATGATACAGCTTCTCTCTCCTCATGATTCTTATTTGATCTCATCAAGGAAAAGGGTAAACAGGCGAGACAGGCAGTACTCGTAATTGGCTCACTGGTGAATTAGTACAAGTGTAGCCTTCTATTTGTAAAAACAATTCATAAAGTAAACTCACAGTGAGCATGGCATGTATATGCCCGTCGGATTTGGGTTAATTAAAATTTGCTTTACATATAATTTTTTTTTATCTTTAGTTCATGTTAATTATGCTAATTGATTTATACTTATCACAACAAGGATTGCTTGAAATATATAATTTGTGTTACTCTATTCTATTTTTAGGGATCTTGTTGTGGAGAATGGATAGGCAAGCATAACTTTCAGAGAAAGAGTCTGTACAACTTCTCTTATGCTTCAAATTAATGATTTGCCCACTTTTGTTTTCTATCAGTGACTTGCATTCACTGGTGAACTATTTGAACCTCAAGGTTACAAGACACAAATATTAAGAGGGAAATATATGTCTCCTGTACCCCACTTGTCTGTAGCACTGGTATATCTATTTCATTACCTTATATATTTTTATATCTTGCACATGTAGGACCCAAAATGAATATCAGTTATATTAATTTAATTACTTTATTTACTTATTTACTCTGCTTATACACACTCAACAATTTACTTACTCTACATCTATTAATTTGATGCATATACAGGTGTACATATTTATATATTTATATGCTTTATGTACAAATGTACATATGTACCTATTTGCTCACTTCATAGAAACATATCTACCAATTTTTTACTTCCTACTTGTCACAATAACAGGACCCCTACAACAACATCATCCGCACAACTATCGAGGCCATGGCAGCAGTCTTCGGGGGAACGCAATCTCTCCACACAAACTCCTTTGACGAGGCTCTGGGTCTTCCAACAGTCTTCTCCGCACGCATTGCTCGTAACACCCAAATCATCCTCCAGGAGGAAACGGGTATTCCGAAGGTAGGTTGCTTTGATTCCTTTTCTTGGTGTTTTAGTTTTTGACCTTAAGGAAATTTTATATATTCCTGTAGTTGATGTATTTTATTCTATAATGGAAGCTATGAATATGTATAAGAGGGCTGTAGAATTTAATGAGTGAATAAATTGTTTTTTCCTTTCTTATCTTTCCTCTTATTTAACAGTACTTTACAATTCCTGCAGTATCATCAGAGAATATTACTCCTTTTTTTCAGATAATTGATCCATGGGCTGGATCATATGCTATGGAGGCACTTACCAATGAGGTTTATGACGCAGCTAAGGATATTATTGATGAGGTTGAGTCGATGGGTGGTATGGCCAAGGCTGTTGCTTCAGGTAAATTGTTTGACTGATATACTCTCTCTCTCTATCCCTCTCTCTCTCTCTATCCCTCTCTCTCTCTCTATCCCTCTCTCTCTCTCTCTCTCTATCCCTCTCTCTCTGTCTATCTGTCTCTCTCTCTCTATCCCTCTCTGTCTGTCTATCTGTCTCTCTCTCTCTATCCCTCTCTCTCTCTCTCTGTCCCTCTCTCTCTCTTTCTGTCCCTCTCTCTCTCTCTGTCCTTCTCTCTCTCTATCCCTCTTTCTCTCTCTCTATCCCTCTTTCTCTCTCTCTATCCCTCTTTCTCTCTCTCTATCCCTCTTTCTCTCTCTTCCTCTTCTCTCTCTATCCCTCTCTCTCTCTCTCCCTATCCCTCTCTCTCTCTCTCTCCCTCTCTCTCTCTCTCTCTCTCTCTCTCTCTCTCTCTCTCTCTCTCTCTCTCTCTCTCTCTCTCTCTCTCTCTCTCTCTCTCTCTTCTCTCTCTCTCTGTCCCTCTCTCTCTCTGTCCCTCTCTCTCTCTGTCCCTCTCTCTCTCTGTCCCTCTCTCTCTCTGTCCCTCTCTCTCTCTGTCCCTCTCTCTCTCTGTCCCTCTCTCTCTCTGTCCCTCTCTCTCTCTGTCCCTCTCTCTCTCTGTCCCTCTCTCTCTCTGTCCCTCTCTCTCTCTGTCCCTCTCTCTCTCTGTCCCTCTTCCTCACTCTCTCTCTCACTTGCTCTTCCCTCTTCTCCTCCTACCTCCCTCTCTCCTGCTTCTTCTCCTTCTTATTCTCTGCCCCCCCTTCCCATATCTTGACTTCACTTCTATCTATTTCTTTTATCAACTTGTAGTATATTATTTTTGGTTGAAAAAAAAAAATTATAACATAAAAGTAATTTTCTCTCTGCTCTTATTTCAAGGTTGGGCTAAACTAAAGATCGAGGAATGTGCTGCCAAGCGACAGGCTATGATTGACAGTGGAAAAGGTATGTTGAGTGGCATAATTCAAATGATTAGGAGGACAACCATAGAGGTAATAGATCACTATTTTAACCTGAAAACTGCATAGTAAAGATATATGGCTATCCCCCCAAAATGAGTTCAAAATGATTTTGTGTATGATATTTAATGGTATCAATAAATGCTTTATGACAGCAGAATGTTGGATTATACTGGTTAACTACGTTTTTTTAGTTAGCATGCTGTGTGGCATGATAGAAGTGGTATTTGAGATAAGTTTACAATGATCTTAATTTTAGGCTGGATTCTTGTAGAAATTATTCGAGTGATGGTAGTTTCATATATTTGTAGTATAGAATGAAGAGTTATATGTGTAATTCCCCATTTTCCCCCCACAGAGGTAATTGTGGGAGTCAATAAGTATCGTCTGGATAAAGAAGAAACAATTGATGTCCTGATGATTGATAACAATGAAGTTCGCACAAAGCAAATTAACAAGTTGAAAGAGGTGTGTAAAAAGCCATAAAGTCTTGTAACATAATTTATATTGTTATATGCAGTACCTGTCACATAACATTATGATAATACAACCGTTATTGATTCATTTATTGATTGATTAATCTCTGACCTCCAAATCCCTAATTCTAACCAGCTCAAAGAAAAGCGTGACCCACAAGAAACAGCAGCAGCTCTGAATGCCTTGGAGGAAGCTGCACGTGGCAGTGGAAACCTCCTGGAAGCAGCAGTTGCAGCAGCAAGGGTCAGGGCCACACTTGGTGAAATATCTCAAGCCATGGAGAAGGTAAACATTAAAAGGCAGGGTATTAGGGCGATTAACCCTTTGTGCTCCACAAGACTTAGTCACAAAGGAATCAATTATTAGTCATACCTATCTCCCCATGTTTTCCTTGATGTTTGGAAGGATTTATATTTTTATTTTTCATTTTGATTATTTTTTTAATAATATTATAATAATCATAAGATCAGTGATAATAATAATAATAAAAGTATTGATCCTATAACAATAAACAAATTTCAAGGGAATAGGAAACTGATCACTTATGAAGCCTTTATACAACATAATTCTCACACACACACACGCGCACGCACGCACGCACGCACCCACCCACCCACCCACCCACCCACCCACCCACCCACCCACCCACCCACCCACCCAAACCACCCACCCACCCACCCAAACCCACCCACCCACCCAAACCCACCCACCCACCCAAACCCACCCACCCACCCAAACCCACCCACCCACCCAAACCCACCCACCCACACACACACACACACACACACACACACACACACACACACACACACACACACACACACACACACACACACACACACACACACACACACACACACACAAAATGCAGTGGCCAGTACATGTATCTGTGTATAAGGGGTTAAGACTTTTGCTTTGCTGAGTGGAATATTATAATTTAATTATTTTGTAGTTATTATTGATTTTAGACATTTAAAAATAGTTTTGTATCCTAATTCTACTCTCTTTATCTCGCAGGTGTTTGGTCGTCACATTGCCTCTGACAGACTGGTCTCAGGGGCTTATAAGACAGAGTATGGGGAGCAGCAGGATTTGGCAGCAGTAACTGAAAAGGTATTCACTGAAGCACAAACACATGTAGAATAATGTGTCTTTGTTGTTTTTTTTTTTTTTTCTTTTCTTTTTCTTTTTTTGTGTAATGTTTATTTTTTGTTAAATTTCACATTCTTTTATAAGACAATATTATCTATAAGGTACACATGACACTAAGTTATTAATAAAATAAAAAAGAGTTTACCAGTACTTTAAATATTCTCTAATGAAAGACATGATCAACTACACAAAACTCAAGATATAAATGAAAAATAAAAATTAAAAACCAAAGTAGTTACTATATCTGTTGTCCCAATCCTGCTCTTCACAAAATTTCTCCTTCTCTCTCTTCACTCTGGTAGATTGAGGAATTTGTTGAGAATGAAGGTCGTCGGCCCAGAATCCTCGTTGCCAAGATGGGTCAGGATGGACACGACCGTGGGGCCAAGGTCATTGCAACAGGATTTGCAGACTTAGGATTCGATGTTGATGTGGGACCCCTTTTCCAGGTAGGCAATACAACAGATGCAATGTGGATGTCACGAGTTGTTTTTGTGAAGTGATTCTTTTGGGCTGGGACTACTCCTTGCTTTCTCTTTCTCTGGCAGGATTCTTAACCCAGTGATGCCAGGACAAATATATAGATATATATATATATGCCATATCCACTGTGATTTTAGTTGGCTTCGCACACAGGAGTCAATTAGTAGGCCTACCTGAGCATACCTTACTACCCCATCGATGAATTCTCCGGGAAAAGCTCTTTTTTCTTATGGTTCAAACTAGTACCACCCGGAAAATATTTTGTTCACTGTAGCATTATTTTGTGAAATGTCTCTACACATAGATGGCTTTACAAGTGCTCAACCACCAAGTAGACCTTGTGACTTCACCTGATTTCACCTTTCCTTAATTATTTATTCATTTTATAAATGCTACCAGTAATTCCCAAAATTAAGGGAAAGGGTAAACATGTATGATAGATAGCACTAGTCATCGGTTCATTGGTAACTAAATACTTGTGGAGACATCTATAGGTAAAGATAATTAATAAACTTCACTCAAAGTAAGCATGGCATGTAAGGTACGTACATGCCATCTCTGGTGGCATCAGGTTCTCTCTCTCTCTCTCTCTCTCTCTCTCTCTCTCTCTCTCTCTCTCTCTCTCTCTCTCTCTCTCTCTCTCTCTCTCTCTCTCTCTCTCTCTCTCTCTCTCTCTCTCTCTCTCTCTCTCTCTCTCTCTCTCTCTCTCTCTCTCTCTCTCTCTCTCACACACACACACACACACACACACACACACACACACACACACACACACACACACACACACACACACACACACACACACACACACACACACACACACACACACACTCACTCTCACACACACTCACACACTCTCTCTCTCTCTCTCTCTCTCTCTCTCTCTCTCTCTCTCTATTATAGTTATTACCATTACATTATTGTTAATATCATATTCCTAACAATAGTAATAGTTGTAAAAGAAATATATATATATTTTCAAAAACCTACAAAAAAGGTATGTCATTACTCCATAGTGACTAAGCTCTTGTGGTACCACCTTTATGTAAACAAAATGAACTAAAACCAGTGGATGTTGCATATATATTTGCCCTCTCAGTGACAGCAGCAAATTGACATTGAGGGATGTGACCAGTGGCTTTGTAGAATTTGACTTTTCATTCTTTCTTTCCACTCCTTTTCTCCTTTTCCTCTCTTGTCCATGCTCACTCCTACTTCTCAATCTAATATTCTTATTCATAATTTAACCCTATAATACAGCATTCTTATCTTCTCTCCTGTTATTTATTTGTTCCGGTTTGTTTTTCTACTGTTTACTGCTCACTGCTCCCACGCTCAACTTTCTTTCGATATTTTTTCTCTTTTTCTGTGCTTGTTTCTATCTTTGTCTTTCTTTCTCAATCAGTTCACTACCTAAGGAAGGAAATAGTAAGCAACACTATCTTGCATAATTTTTATTGGTGACGCTTGGTAAATACATTACCGCTTTCGGATAGTCTGAAGACATGAAGCTGCTGACCTTAATATATAGTAAAGCTATTTCTCAGAATAATTTGTAGGCCTTCAAATAAAAATTTAAAAGTTATTTCCTAAGAAATTAAAACCTTTCTGCTAAAGATCACTGAGAAGCTTGGGATTGTATAGTACTTTTCATTTTTGAGGAGGTAGGTATTTATTTCAAACTCATTAGAAATTCTACTAAGAAGTTTAAAAATAATTAGAAAAGAAATCATTGTTGGCTCTTGGTGTTAGTATGAAAGGTTCCTAAGAAACATAAATCATCAAAAATACACACTATGAAATTATGTCTACATTTGCATGTGTTTTATGATGTGTCTGATTCTACCTGAAACCTGTTCGTCCCTGAGGTGCTGCATCATCACTGAGAACAGATTAGATAAATTGAATCTCCATACGTCTTCATGTCAGTCTGTATCATGACCATATGTCCCGCATGACTGTCAGAACTTGTATTCGTGGTAATGTTAGAATTGGTTTGGACGGTTGTTGGCTGAGAGACTGAAATGTGTGGAGTAATAACCTGGCTGGCTACTGGGGTGACTGAAGGAGTTGTAATTATGTGGCTGTTGGTAGTGAGATTATGCGAGCTATTGGACTGAATGGTTTGGGGGGTGACAGTGTTTGTTGACATGGTGTGAGCATTCAGATTTGCAGGTATTGTCTGGGGTGTTATGCTTGTGGTAGGGATAGCATGTACAGAGACATTGTTGTGGGAGGCAGGTTGGAGGTTTGAACCGAAAGTGGTGATGGGAAGTGTCGAATTGATGTGGTTATTTGAGACAACAGTTTGAGCAAATGATCCTAAGACATGACTGGATTGGTGTTGGGAAGAATTGTTGATTGGTGTGGATGAAGGCGAGGGAGAGTCAATGTTGCCTGATGGTGCATAAGGCGGAGTCAGTCTGTCCTGATGTTGTGTTCCTGGCTGTTGTTGCTGATGAGTAGAGCAAGATAAAGCCTTCAGGTAGTTGTTAATGTGGGCTGTCAGGGCCTCCTGCTCATCAGAGTAAGAATCACCAGAAGGCTGAGAGATGCCCATCACCGGAAGACGAAGAGGTCTGTCATACAGTAGTTGGAAAGGGGATCCTGAAAGGCCCTTTTGATGGAATGTCCTATAAGCTAAAATCACCTGATTTAAAGATGTGTCCCAATAATACTGGTTTTGATTACTGTATTTCATCAAGGCACCGCACAAGACTGAATTATACCAGTAGTGCTCTATATACCCGTTTGGTTGAGAAGGTAGTATGGTTGACATTCTGATTGCAATGCCTATCATAGAACAAAGCTTCTCACTTAAACGTGCACAAAAATCAGGATTGTGTTTTGTCATTATCTCTTCTATTGACCCGTGTCGGCATATAGCCTCAACTAAGAAACTCCCAACTGATTCAGTTGTAAATTCTGATATTGCAGTTGCTTCCACCCACTTTGTTACACAGTCCGTAAGCACAACTATGAAACGTTTTCCTTTGTGTGTTTCACTAAGGGGTCCTACTACATCTAGTCCACACTGTGCCATTATGTGGTCTCGAAGCACTAATGACTGTGACATCGACTGTTGGGGTACAGCCCCTTCACACTTAAACATAGTACATCCTGGTTCTTGAGGAGAGGGAACACTTGGCTCCAAGATGTTCCCAATCACATCAAGTCCTATTTGTTCAATAGCTTTGTCCACTATTTTGTGTGTGGATTTTACCCGAATTCCTCCTTCAGATTCTTCCTGAGATGTATTTGAGTTTTTAGCTGCATTGGTCTGTTGTATGGCTTGGTCAATGCAGGTCTGGCACACCATCTTAACATAATTGTGGACATCTTTTGCTATTGTCTTCCAATAGTAATTTGTGCTTATCTTCTTGAGCCTACAAAGAAGAAAAGTAAAAAAATCATACAATTTAATGTCAAGGATTTGAAGCAAATATGATATGTATATGCACATGCTTGGTGTATTTTTTTTGTATTTTTTATTTTTTTTATAAACATAGTCGTAATATTGGTCATAACACTTCTGTAAAACATGTATTTTTCATTGCTTTGTAATTTAATAATAGTAATATTACAATTTCTATAAAACAAACACTCACGTTCTATTAATCCCATGGTGCTTGCCATCGGCCTGTATGTGGCACTTTTCAATGACCCGATTCTTATCCTTGACTCCTTTTACTGCCAACAAGGCCCCATACTTCTTGTGATTGTAGTAGAGCTCATCCTTGCAGCATAAGAAAGGACGGCATTTCTTTCGCCAGTTGCTGCGACTGTCTTTCGACTTAATGCTCTCAGGGTATTTGTTCTTAGAGAGGTAGGTCAGGATTTCTTCAAATTCCTGTTCATCCATTGCTCAAAGGATGGATGTATGGCCTGCAGA
>NC_061830.1:36368433-36385933 GCF_019202785.1 Penaeus chinensis
GGTCTATCCATTTAGGAATTCTCGTCCCTGTATCTAACATTGTTTTTGTCTAAGGATTATTTTTCTGTACCGTGACTCTGAATGCAGATATGGATTTTTTTTTTTTCTTATCTATAGCTAAATATGAATGTCAATTTTTATAAACAAATTTACTGAAAATTACCCTTATTTCCTCAGCGAGCGCGTGTGCTTGCCCATTTTCTTTTTTTTCATAAGTGAAAGAAAACGTGTTTAATTTTATGGGTACCTCTTCTAAATATGAGGAGAATACTTTGTTGATTATTCTGTTCGATCTGTCAGAATGAAATCATATAATGCAACAGAGAGCAGTGAGTGTTATTATTATTATTATTATTATTATTATTATTATTATTATTGTTATTATTATTATCATCATAACCATAATAATCATTATTATTAACATCATTACCATCATCATCGCATCATTATTATGATATTATTTATTATCATTATTATTGTTTCATCGTCATCAGTATCAATATTATATCATCAGTATATCACCATTATCAGTATTATTATTATTGTTATTATTACTGTTATTATTATTATTATTACTGTTATTATTATATTACTGTTATATGTTTTTGATATTATTATTATTATTATTATTATTATCACTCTTATGATCATATTACTGTTATTATTGTTTTTGATATTATTATTTTTCTTGTTATTGTTATCATCATCTTCATCATCATCACCATCATCATTATCATCATCATTATCATCATCATCATTACATTTTTTTTACCATGTCTTTGTTCTCCGAAACTCTGCGGTAAGTAAACCCACATTTCATGTATATAGCCCTGCCCTGAAGTAAAATGAATTGAAAATGTTTGTGGTGAGTTATATTTTGATAGGAACAGGAAGACATGAATGAGTTTAACAGAATAATAATAACAATAATGATGAAAATAGTAGTAGTAATAATAATAATGATAATGATAATAATAATAATAATGATAATATTATTGATATTAAATATATTAATGTTAATGATAATAATAATAAGAGTTAATAGTAATGATATTAACGATACTAATAACGTTGTCATTTCACTTTGATTCGTATGCTGTCGTATATTCTTTCATTTCAGTCTAAAAATTCAGAAAACCAAAAACCACAGCTACATAAAAACAAAAAAGGATCCTCGCTTAAATTGGTGCCTTTGTCTCCGAAGACAGCACGTGAACTGCAAGCATGTGTCATTACAACACGTGTTAGGTACGTGTACTAACATGTAATACGTACTATTTTTTTTCTAGTGCTAACTTTAAACATGTGTGGACATTTGACGTGCATTAACTTTTGACATATATTAGCTTTCGCCATTCGTTAACTTTTAGCATATATTAATCGTATCGACTTTTGGCTCTTACTGTTGTTGTTTTTTTTGGCACGTACCAACTTTGGATATGCATTAACTTTTGGTCATATAAACTAATGACAAGCTGCTTATTACTTTAACTTCTCATGTGCCACATCCTCATCATCGTGACCATCGTCTTTGCCAGTCAGTCAAGTGCCACTCCATCATAACCAGCTATTCAGTCAATCTGTCAGTCTGTTAACCAGTCATTGAATCAGCTTCTCCTTCCGTCAGCCCAACAGTTAGTCAGTCAGTCAGTTAGTCAACGAGCCAATCGGTCAGTCAGTTAATTAGCCAGTCAGTCGGTTACTTCGATATCTATTTATTCAGTTGTTCAGCCAGAGCCACATAATTAAGCAGCCTGTCATCACAATGGAGATGATGATAATTGATAGCCCATTGATATTTTTAATTAGCTTGAATTATGGTTATTTGTGAGTATTGACGCTGTAGTGAATTGCAATTTTATGAAGGTAATTTGGCATGGAAGTATTTCTCGGTTGATGAACAAACCAAACTACATCAGTGCTCTGAATGATTTTCTAGATGTAGTGTACTAATATTCATACTTAATTTTCATTTCATCTTACTAATTTTAACTGTAATGTGTGTGTGTGTGCGTGCGTGCGTGCGTGCGTGCGTGCGTGCGTGCGTGCGTGCGTGCGTGTGTGTGTGTGTGTGTGTGTGTGTGTGTGTACGTGTGTGTGTGTGTGTGTGTGTGTGTGTGTGTGTGTGTGTGTGTGTGTGTGTGTGTGTGTGTATGTCTGTGTGTGTATGTGTGTACGTGTGTGTATGTGTGTGTGAACATCTGTGTGTAATTATCTGACACAGAGAAACCCGTTGAAACGAATACCAACCTTATTAAAGAGACGAAAAGATAATTGTAAAATTCAAGCACATGTTATCATCAGAGAGTAACGAGGAGAAAGGTATATTATAAAAGGTAATATAAGAAAAAGAAAGATAAATATAGAAAAGAAAAAGGAGTAAGCGGAGGAAGAGACCAAAAGGCACAGGTGAAGAAATTTCTAAGCGGCATATTTTACGAATATTCATTAGCAAAATCTGCACCTGCCTGGCTTTGCGTGGACACCAGTGGAATGGCAAACTTTCTGTATCATTTATTACGTACTATATAAAATGCATTATACATCCCCATATAAAGGCAGCTGGTCCCAGTATATGCTTGTGGTAGATGCTGCTGCTGTTTAAGTAAAAACGGGAGTGTATACCCAAAATCTTATACACACAAACGCACATCTGTATGCATATGTATGTATGTGTGTGTGAGCGAGTGAGTGAGAGAGAGAGAGAGAGAGAGAGAGAGAGAGAGAGAGAGTGAGAGAGTGAGAGAGAGAGAGAGAGAGAGAGAGAGAGAGAGAGAGGGGGGGATACATTCATAATGATGTTTGAATGGAAGTATATCTAGTGTAGATATCACACGCAGAATATAGATCGTAAGTCATACTGAGACCCTCGCATTAAATATAGAAAGAAATTGGTAGCTCACCAAAACATTTATCAATCGTAAAAAAAGACTATCATTAGTTTATCTGAACTAGTCATTTAACGCTGACTATCAAGTGACATATCGTACAGATGTTGCACAAGGTCATTTTTGATATTCACGTATCTTCAAGTGTCATGTTTTGATCAGTTACTAACTAGAGTGCATTGAGTGAAGAAGTTCGACTGATGTTCTTGTAACTTGAGTATAAACAGTGCGTTGAAATGTTTCATGTGACGATTTTTTGTTTGTTTGTGTTTGTATTTTATGATTGGGAAACTATATAAATGACTGAATATTCGTTTTAAGACGCCTGTTATCAATGAATCAGAACTTTTTTTTATCACCGCAAAGGAACACGTAGACCTTGTAAAAATAATTGTCCAAATATACCTTATGGATATGCCTGTTTATACAAATTACTGAACTTCGGTTTATAGTGGTTAGCAGGCAGAAAAATAATTTGGAAAGCTAGGCGTATTTCCATAATAACGAGAGGGATTTGTCAAATCAACTACTAAAGAACGAAAATATGTTTACACGTCAGGAATGAACAGGAAGAAGAAAAATACAAAAATAAACGGAAGATATACCATGTTTTTTATCCCTTGAACCAAATAATCATCTTCATCTACAATATATCTGTTTTGGATACTCAGTCTTGCATTACATTTTTTTCCTATATCCAAGAAAATACTTTTTGAGGCTTTATAATGTCACTGTCGGTTATCTTTAATATTCACGTGGCTGGTATGGCTTCAGGAATTTGATATGCGTTAATCAAACTATTCCATTATTCAAGTTCATGATTAATTAATACAATAGGCGTTGTGTGTGTGTGTGTGTGTGTGTGTGTGTGTGTGTGTGTGTGTGTGTGTGTGTGTGTGTGTGTGTGTGTGTGTGTGTGTGTGTGTGTGTGTGTGTGTGTGTGTGTGTGTGTGTGTGTGTGTGTTGTATTATACATGCATATATTATATATACATATATATATATTATATATACATATATATATATATGTATATATATATGAGAGGCCTATATCCTGCAGTGGAATAAATGATAAATGGCTGTTAAAAGAAAAAAATATATATATATAAGTATATATATATATATATATATATATATATATGAAAGGAGAAAACACTCTACCGTGTTGATACTATGGTAGACCTGAAGATGGAATCCAGGTGGATTCCGAAACTGTTGTCTCACTTTTAATAAATCTAGAGTTTACATTGTGGATTTTCTACCATATATATATATATATATATATATATATATATATATATATATATATGTATGTATGTATGTATATATATGTGTGTGTGTATATATATATATACACACACACACACTTCTTCATGTTCACTTTTTAGCATATGTCCAAGCTGAAATAGATACTCCAAAATTACATCTATTATTTGTCTGTCTGTCTAACTTTTTATTTATATATTTTCTCTTCCGACTTCTTCCTCTCTCCCTCTCCCTTTCACTTTCCTTCTCCCTCAGTCTTTCCCTCTCCTTCCTCCACCCCCTTCTCTTTCTCTTTCTCTCCTCCTATCCCTCCCCCCTCTCCTTATCTCTTTCTCTCTTTCTCTTCACCTATTCTTCCCCCCTTCCCATTATCTTTCTCTCCTCTTATCCCTCCCCCCTTCCTTTTTTATCTCTCTCTTTCTCTCCTCCCTCTCCCTCTCTTTCTCTCCCCCTCCTCCTCCCCTTCCCCCTTTCTTTCCCTCCTCATATCCTTCCCCCTTTTCCCTCTATTTCTCTCTTTCTCTCCCTCCACCCTCTCTTCTTCTCTCTCCCTCTCTTTCACTCTCTTTCTCTCTCAACCAGGGGGCGACAGTGAAATGGCGTCCAGCCTAAACCTTGCCGAGCACATGGAGGGAGTGGAAAAGGAGGGGATATTCGTCGTTGAAGACGGAAGGAGGAATTCAACGGAGACAGCGAATGGAAATGAAACAAGTATATGAAAGTTTCAGTATGAAGGTTGGCTGTCTCTGTCTCTGTCTCTCTCTCACTCTCTCTCTCTCTCTCTCTCTCTCTCTCTCTCTCTCTCTCTCTCTCTCTCTCACTCTCTCTCACTCTCTCTCTCTCTCTCTCTCTCTCTCTCTCTCTCTCTCTCTCTCTCTCTCTCTCTCTCTCTCTCTCTCTCTCTCTCTCTCTCTCTCTCTCTCTCTCTCTCTCTCTCTCGCCTTTCACTCACCTACATATATAAACCAAATATTAGACGTAAATCATATATCAGATAAATACCCAAATTTACCAAACTCTAGTAACTTATCGAAAAACAAAATCATCCCAGGCTGCTTAACATTTCACAGCTAAATCTCTATCTCGTAAATTTAGTTGTCGTAACAATGAGTTATAATGGTAATGATAGCAACAACAATAATGTTGATGGTGAAATAACAGCAACAAGAACATTACCACTACTACTACTACTGCAGCACTACTACATATTCTACTTCTACTTCTGCTAACATTACCTCCACTACTGCTACTACTACTACCACAGCTACTACTACTACTGCTGCTGCTGCTGCTGCTGCTAATACCATTGCTACTACTACTACTACTACTAATAATAATAATGATAATGATAATAACAATAACAATAATAATAATAAATAGTAATAATAATGATGATGATGATAGAAATAGTAATTAAAACAATTCTGATAATAATGATAACAATAACTACGACAACAATAATACAATAATGATAATAATACCAATAATAGTAGTAGTAGTAATAGTAATAATAACATTAATAGTTGATTGATATTAGTAATATTCATAATGAATGATAATGATAGTGATTTAAATACTGATGATAATAACAGCATTCTAAACAGGTAAAAAATGCTGGCCAGTTCGATATACTTTGGGACTGTTGCTGTTTTTCGGCCTTGCTGTCGAATACTCGTTGCGCGTAAACCTGTCCATCGCCATCGTGGCCATGGCAGGAACCACGGAGCTTCCTGACAACAGTAACTCGACTGCTGACATATGTCCAGTTGAAGGAAATTCGACCGATTCGGAGGATAAATATACAGTGAGACTGAGTTCTGTGTATTTGTGTTTTGTATTATAGTATCTTAGAGAAATGGGGTGTTTGTTTTTATTCTGTTTTATTTATTTTTTACGTTGTTTATTTATTATCCATTTGTTTTTGTTAATCTTTTTTCTTAAATATGTCACGTTATGTTTTGTGTGTTTTTTTTTTTTTTTTTAGGTGAATTTGGAACGCTGATAACACTGTGTTGCATAATATAATTAAAAAAACAGCTGGTGTACTGGTTACATTTTATCATACACACGAACATACAGATAACAGCAGATCACAAAATGCGTACCCACATAAGCAGACCAACAGGGATATCCACCATACAGTCCACAGTCCACAAACACCATTCTATACTTCACACTCCAAAGATACATTCCACCACATAATTCATACTCCACACAGTCAACTCACTCCATCGTCCACATGCCACTGGAACAACCCTTCATTTTAATCCAATTATGTAGACTCATTCCGCCCCATACCAAGCCAGGAACAACCCTCAAACAGGGCCAAGATGTGATAACCATAGCCGTCATAAGGACAAACAGTCCACCCGATTCCCCTTGGGCATTCCATATCATATATATATACACATACATATATATATATATATATATATATATATATATATATATATTCCACAGTGGAAACCAATTATCTTACTTTACAGGGAAAACCAAGGTCATATCTCCATGCCTCGCACTCCACAAGAAAAACAGAGCGAATCTACTACATTAATACTGAACGCAAGAAACTGCACAGACACAATCCCTCCCTTTTACTAACACTCTCCGGATACAACCCACTCCACCCTCCCTAGGAAGGCGAGTTTGACTGGGACGAGAACACCCAGGGGCTCATCCTAGGAGCGTTCTTCTACGGCTACACGTGCACCAACCTCTTGGACGGGCGGGCGGCAGAGTACCTGGGAGGGCGCCTGGTCTTCGGTCTCGGGGCGGTCGTCTCTTCGTGCATAGCCCTCCTGTCCCCGCTCTGCGCCAGGACGTCCACCGGGTTCTTCGTGGCTTCTCGAGTCGCTATGGGGATCGCCCAGGTAAGAAATGATAAGAATTTAACCATTATCTCTTCTCCTTGGTTTATTTTAGGGTCTCAGTTAAGAAATAGAGAGAAAACATAGATATGGATAATGGATTTCTTTTTTTTAATGGATGCGGGTTGATTTTCTAGGGGGTGTCGTTGCCTGCAATAAATTCGATCATGGCGACGTGGTTTCCTCCTGAAGAAAAGGCAAAAATCAATCCCTTCATATACGGAGGTAAATTGGTAAATTTTCAGTGGTATTTTCTTCCTTCCATAAAATTACAAGCCAAACGAAGAATGCGCAAACGTCAGTTACTTGAAATTTCACTGGTAATCTTTAAATTCGTAATTTCAGTTGTTACAAAGAGATGAATAAATCAGTTAGATAAAGAAACAATAGAATCGTAATATATAATCAGAATGATCACGTATCCATTAATTTGTGTATGGACATTTCTCATTAACTTACATTACTCACGCAGGCATGCAGATTGGCACCGTCATTTCCCTGTCTGTGAGCGGCTGGTTAATTTCCGTGGGGTTCCTTGGGGGTTGGCCTTCCGTTTTCTACGTCTTCGGGGCTCTGGGGATAGTGTGGGGTATTCCCTGGTTCCTCC
Source organism: Penaeus chinensis (assembly GCF_019202785.1). Lineage (NCBI taxonomy): Eukaryota > Metazoa > Arthropoda > Malacostraca > Decapoda > Penaeidae > Penaeus > Penaeus chinensis. The sequence goes on from NC_061830.1 coordinate 36,376,062, forward strand.
TGACACACGATAGGCCTGAGAAACATCCTAGGATTTCGCAGGCTGAACTGAGCTTCATCCAAGGTCATCAGGAAACCGTCAAGAAAGCAGAGGTACAAATATTTCCATGCACCATCATGTACAGAGTGATACGTATATAGTTGCCTAATTTATAAATATTTAGCAATAATCTTTATGACAAACTCAATCTTCCAAGTATTGTGATTTCCCTACTCCCTTGAAAGGCGACCATCTCCAGTTCCAATGCGTTACATATATGATTTAGATTTATGTGATGAAAAAGAATTAATAACAAATCTTGACAGATAGTATCGATTTCCTGGAAAGAGATCGTCACTTCCGGTCCAATGTGGGCGTGTGTTTTCATGATGACTGGTGGTAGTTTTGGCTTCTACACCCTCTTAACGGAGCTGCCAACATACCTTGCCAACATCCAGCACTTCGATATGAATAGTGTAAGATCAGGAGATATAACAGTTTTTCGATTGTGAGTTTCCTGTTTCGTAGTAAAGTTTATTTGCTATATTGTAGATCATAAGTCAGTAGATCGATTGTTCTCTTGTAACAATAATAGCAGCACAATGAACAAGCGAGAAAAATAAGGGAATAGTAAGGTATGTTTGATTAGCACGTAAGAATTATGTTTTTGCATATGGTGCGCTTTCATACGAAAATGTCTTCCTGTAAAATAACATCATCCCCTTTCCTTACTAACTTTATATCTACTCCTTTCCTTCGCTCACAGAGCGGTGTCCTCTCAGCCATTCCTTACGTAATGCTTTGGGTTTTCGGCATCCTTTGGGGATTCTTCATGGACAGGCTCTTCTCTGCGGGTGTCCTGTCGATCAGGACGATCAGAAGGCTCTCCACTGCAGTCGGTTCGTTTCTTTTCAATTCCATGTTTCTTCGTCATTTTTTTGTTTTTTCTCCTCTCTTTTTTCGTGGACAGTGGCTCCAACTTTCGAGTATGTGTGTGTGACTTTGTACGTGTGTATAGTGTACACGTCTATAAGTATATGCATATACCAAACACAGAAGACTGAACCAAAATTCTAAAGTGTTCTCACCTGCCCCGCAGCTCACTACGTACCAGCCGTCGCTCTGATTGCAATGTGCTTCGTTAACTGCAACTCTACGATTGCAATGGCAATGTTGTGCATGGCTTTAGGATTCAATGGCGCTTCCTACAGCGGAAACTCTCTCTCAGAACAGGACATCGCCCCCAACCTGGCGGGGACGCTGCTGGGAATCACCAACACCTTTGGCTCGGCCACGGGGTTCCTTGCTCCGTTGACTGTGGGGGCCATCACCAGCGGCAATGTGAGACCTGACTGAGGTTTTTGCCTCTTTTTCTTACCTTAATCTTATGGCATTTATGTATTTGCGAATTTGATTATCATTGTCATTATTGCTATAGCTGGTATCAGTTACTAGTATCATTATTATATAGGTATATCCGTCTGTTTACTTTTTCCCCTCCATTCACCTTTCCATCCTTCCATCTTCAATCTGTGCATTGTTATTCTCTCTTCTTTACCCATTAGCCTTCTACATTTGATTATCTACCTCATGATTAAAGTTTCCATATGATATACAACTCTAATTACTAATTGTCCACTGCCATCTTATACTCATCAGGCTATCCAACTATCTCTCCTATTTCCTCACCCAACACGAGTTCCATTATCCATCTATTCGTAATTATAAACACAATTTCTAGTCATCTCGTTCCGTCCTTCATCCATCTCTCTATTTATCCATCTATCTCCCCCCCTTACCCACCAAGGGATCCATTATCCATCGAATAATATACCCAATTACAAACTCCGTCCTTCATCCATCTCTCTATTTATCCATCGATCTCCCCCATTATCCAGCAAGGGTCACTGGCCGCCTGGAGATTAGTGTTCATTATCACAGCCATCATCTACGTGGTCACATGTACGCTGTACCTTTTGCTCATGTCAGCCGAAGTCCAGCCTTGGAACGAGCCTAAAAGGGACCAGAAAAGGTTAGTTTTTTATTTTTTTTAATTTGTATTGTTTTTTTTTTTCTTGGGGGGGGGGGGCAAGGGTTAAATTTGAAAACATTAGTCAACGCCCAGAATGGTTCTGACGTATTTTCAGACTGTATCTAATGATTTTATGTTTCATGATGTTTCTGCTGCTTGACCTTGACGCAGCACGTTATTTTTGGTTGACAGAATATTTTTTTTAAAATGATCAGCAGAGTTTGTCAAAAAGGTAAAGATAAATAAATGAAACCAATGATTACTCCTGAACTTTAAGTCTACGTTTGTAGGAGCAATTATCACTTTCAAAGTTCTTCATCACTTCAGGTTCATAAACATGACTTACTTTTGCATATATCACAAAAAGTTCATTATAAAAGTAAAACACACAAAAGGGGTTTAACACACCAGAATAATTTATAGTAATATTCTACATTTCTTTGTAAATGATATTTAAAATATATATGTTCTTTAAAATCCCTCAACAATATATTGGAATCATAAAACATATGAAAACAATGGTGTTGGTATTTGTATCAAGAGAGTATTGTGGATGATTTTCATAACTGATACATTTACAACGCCCAGCATCATATTTAAGACCAAGGTAAAAGAGTATTCAACAATCGTTATAAGATTTGTTTACCTTACTGTAAAAAAACATACTTGAATTTATAGTACATTAACTGCATAAATGCTCCAAGATTTCGCGACAACCCTGCGGAATGACCCTTTGCTAAAATGTCACAAGAAATTTATATCATAATGAATTGTAAATTGGTGTACAATCCCCCCACCCCCACCCCACCCACAGCCCAAGATTTCACAACCGCCCTGCTGGCTGATCCTTCGCTAAAATGTCACATGAAATATTTCCAGGCGGGTGGGGCCCTCCGCAAGTTACGGGTCGAACCAAACACGATGGTGAACAAGTCTTCATCATAACTTCTTGAAAAGGTTACTCATCCTGAACAGAGGTTTACTGAAGCACGAGGAAGGAAAATGAATAGATGGACAAGTAGTCTGCGTCGGTTTGTCAGGATTTATAAGCAAGAAATGGTAGATAGTTGTGTTGATAAATAAATTGAAAAATAGATAATGCTGTGAAATGTAGATACATATTTTAATATGTACATATACATATAAGTATTGACAATCCACTTGCATTTTTTTTATATTAGTATTTATGTGAAACTTCCAAGACTATGGAGCAATCTCCTTACTTACGAATAACAAACTACAAATCCTAGATTTCTAGATTTCTTGAGTAGCAACACATAGAAATCATGCCATGTGTTAGGTGATAATATAAAACACTCTACAAGTGATAAGGTAATCTTAAGTGTATTTTTTATATACATGATCAGAAGCACCCTAGTTCATTCCATTATCACAAGACTATCAATAACTTATATATCTTGTAATCATTTGCATAATGTGTGATTAAGTGATATGTCATAGTCATAATCATTCAGTATTTACCATCTCATGCAGCCCCAGCATGAGATGGTATATGGATAAACCGAAATAGAATGTTCCTTTGTGAATTTTGAATAAAAGTTAAATCAAAGTGCAAGGATTTTATTTATATGAATATCCACAAATTACTTTGTCTGTAAGATATATATATATATATATATATATATATATATATACATATATACATATATATACATATATATATATGTATATACATATATATATATACATATATATATACATACATATATATATATGTGTGTGTGTGTGTGTGTGTGTGTGTGTGTGTGTGCGTGCGTGCGTGCGTATGTGTGTATGTGTGTGTGTTTTGAATGAACCTTCTGTGTGTTGGTATATGTAAGCACACACACACACACACACACACATACACACACACACACACACACACACATATATATATATATATATATATATATATATATATATATGTGTGTATATATAAACACATACACACACACACGAATAATCGTACATATTACTGATATTTTATAAGAATTGTAATCACTAACAGATTTGTAATCATGTTGATGATATAAATGCAGTGTTTCCTTTGTCTGCTTCTTATTCTTGTTTATATTACGATAACCAAAGAGGTTGCTGATTACCACGACAGTAAAGTATATCATATGATCATGAATTGTGCAATTGATTGTTAAGTGATTTAATCTTTGTTCGTAAGGTAGGCTGCCACATATGGATGTCAATATATAAGCATGTTTTTTTTTTTCACGAAGATTGTATACGTAATGTTTAGAGTACCTGAATGCGTAGGTGAAAATGTGAGATCTACGACTGGTTTATATAGAAGTTATTTTTCGATCTTAGAATATTTGTGCGGTATGGTATAAGTACATACATCCACATGCTCAAGTAGAAGGACAATCGTGTTTTGTGCTCTTGGATACCTATTGTATGAAAATGCAATATTCATGTTCATTGTGAATGTTCATTTGACTATTATTATTGTTGCTATTATTATCATTATTATACTTAGTTTTCTCCAGTAGTAGATAAACCAGGTCAAATGCCATAAATCTTCAACGAAGGATTATAATAATAACAGTAATAATAATAATAAAAGAAAAAAGGGTGCGGGAGAAAGGGAGCTGCTAGTAATGATAATAATAATAATAATAATAATAATAATAGTAGTAGTAATAATAATAATAACATTAATAGTAGTAGTAGTAATAATAATAATGATAATGATAATAATGATGATAATAATAGTAATAGTAATAATAATAATAATAATAACGATAATGATACTATTTATGATAATTATAATAATGATAGCAGTAATGATGGTGATAATAATAATAACGATAATAATAATAATAACAATAATAATGGCAATAGTAATAATAATAGTGATACAATAACAACAATGATAATGATGGTGGTTAAATCACAATAATATGAATAGCAATAAAAATAAAATTAATTGTATTGATAATGATAATAATGATAATAATTATTATTATTATTATTATTGTCACTATTACTATTATTATTATTATCATTATTACTACTACTATTACTATTACTATTACTCTAACCATTATTAGTAGGAGTAGTATTAGTATTAGTATTATCATTATTGTTATTATCTTTATTATCATTATTATTATTATTATTATTATTATTATTATTATCAGCAGCTAGCTTTCTCCCGCACCCTTTTTTTTCTCTCTCTCTGAGCTCCCTCTCCCTTTCTTCTCTTTCCTTTCTGTTTCCCCTCCTTCCTTGCTTCTTAACCTACCCTCTCGTACAGTCGTGCAGGTTAATAAATGTGTATAAACGAACGGTCAAGCTATTTCATTGCAGTGTGCTTGGCTTGAAGAAGAGAATGATAAAAGTAATAATAACTACTATGATGATGATAGTAATAATGATGATGATGGCAATAAGATTGATAATAATATAATGATAAATGATGATACTTATAATAATGACTATAATAATAATAACAATAATAATGATAATAATAATATAATGATAGATGATGATACTGATAATAATGATTATAATAGTTATAACAATAATAATTATTATTATTACTATCATTATTATTATCATTATCATTATTATTGTTATTATCATTATTATTATTATAATAATAATAATAATTATTATTATTATTATTATTATTATTATTGTTATTATTATTGTTGTTATTATTATTATTATTATTATTATTATTATTATTATGATGATGATGATAGTGATAATAAAAATGATGATAATATTAACAGTAGTATTTATGATAATGATAATAATAATTATAATTATAGTGATGGTGATAAGAGTAACAACACCCAAACAACCTTAATCATAATAATAACAATAACAGCAATAATAAGAAGCACAAAAATAATAATGATAATAAAGATAATAACAATAATAATAAGGGTAACGATAATAATGGAGTCAGAATATGATTATGTTAGAATCGCGAACAAGCCATTTTAATTATCTTCATTTATCCCCATTTTACCTCAAAATAAAGCGACTTCAACTGGCAGTCACAAGCTATATTTTTCCAGGCGTATCGTGTCAGCATTCCATGAAGTATGGCGTAATGTCTATAAGCATACCGTGCGAATGGTCGGTCGGGCGAAATATAAGTACAATTATGATATTGGCTATTATTATTGTTGTTATTATTGTCATTATTGTAATTATTATTATTTTCATCATTCTTCTTTTTTTTTTTTTTTTTTTTTTTTTTTTTTTTTTTTTTTTTTTTTGCTATTATCCTGTTTATCATATTGTATCATCATCATTATCGTTATCACATTTTTTTTTCTATAGTTACATCCTTGTAATATCATTAAAATGTTTATTATTGGAAATGTATTTACTATTACCATCGATATCATCAGCATTAGCACTATTATCATTATTGTTATCATGGTAATTCTTCTTACTTCAAAACTATATTATATGTGATTGCGGACCTGAAGACGCTTAATTGTTTTATGTAAAATGGAGTAATAATAAATACATTCACTTCGATTCTAATAATCTATTCTGAATCCTTATCATCAGTATTGTAGTTATTATTGCTGTAGTTATTATTATTATTATTATTATTATTATTATTATTTTAACATCATCGTTATCATCACCATCATTATTGTTAGCATACTTATTCAAAGAATTTAGAACGTCGGTTTATGCACATTCATAATAATAATAAAAATAGTAATAATAATAATAATAATAATAATAATAATAATAACATTGATAATAATAACAATATGTGCATAACACGACTAAAAATAACTATATTATCCTTGTTATCATAATTGTCATCATTATCATTATTGTTATTATTGTTATTGTTGTTATTATTTTTATGGTTATCATTATCATGTTCGCTATTGTTATTATTGTTTTTTATTATTATTATCACCATCATCATTACCATTATTGTTATTATTATTGTTATTGTTGTTATTATTTTCATTGTTATCATTATCATGTTCGCTATTATTATTGTTGTTTTTTATTATCATCACCATCATAATACTATTATTATCATTATCATTTTCTTTTATCAATGATATTATTAACATCATTATTGTTATCATCATTACTATTATTGTTGTTGTCATTATTATTATTATTATTATTATTATTATTATCATTATTATTATTATTATCATTATTTTTTATTAGTATTGGTATTATTATTATTATTATTATTATTATTATTATTATTGCTCTCATTACTTTTATCGTTATTATTATCATCATTAATTTCTATTATCATTATTATTGTTATTATTATTGTTGTTGTTGTTGTTATTATTATTATTATTATTATTATTATCATTATTATTATTATTATTATTATTATTATTATTATTATTATTATTATTATTATTATTATTATTATTATTATTATTATTGTAGTTGTTGTAATTATTATCATTATTATAGTTATTATCATCATTACTATCATTACGATTATCATTATTAATATTATCATTTTTGTTATTTTTATTTTTATTATTATTATTGTTATTATTATTGTTATTATTACTATCATCGTCATTATCATTATCACTATCATCATCATCATCATCATCATAATTATCATTACAGTTACTACTATTATTATTAATATTGGAAATAAAGTACGTAGTAATTTGGCATACTAATGTTTGAATACTTTTATTCTTGACTTAGCCAGTTGCTCTTAATTTCATTTATTATCTTTTTACTTACGATAATAATCATAATAATTACTAGTTTATGCATGTACAAGAAATAAAATAATGTCGAGTTTACTTAAAAGTACATAAAATCATTAATGTTACTAAACCTATCAATTCTATTTAGTTCCCCCTCAAGTTAACAATGACGTCATTGTTGGGTAACTAGGGTGGTAGCGTCCCTAGCAACCAAGGTGGAAGCTCGAGTTAACAGCATGTGTTAGTTCCATTTCTGTGAGGATGTCGTGCATTTGTTTTTAGAACGAGTAAGAGTTAATGATGTAGAGGTAATTCAGGATAATTGGTGATCTCTTGATATTCAACAAAGAAGAGAAGATCACTGTAAAGTAAGGTAAGTGAAAGGAGATTTTTAGGAAATGTATATCTTCAGATTTAGTTACTGGAATACGTGATACCTTTTATGTGTTGGTATAAGACCTAGAAAACTGGTAGGTAAGTTTCTTTGGTTTTTTTTAGCATTATAATGCTGTAAGATTAGAATATTTAAACATTTCTTCCGAAGATATGATCTTATTATATATTTATGAGAAAGGCATTTTATGACCTAAATTCATACTATGGCAAGTATTTCATACAGGAATTTCGTTTTCATGCTTTCATTCGATTTTACAATTATGTCAAAGTCATATAATTTACATGTGCATGAATTTCTCTCTATTTTTATTCATCTGCTGTTTCTTCGCAGTACAAAGTAGCGAATACATTCATTTTGTTTATACCATTTCAAGTGTCGTATACTGTACTATGCTTTATGTTCATTCTCCATTGTTATTGTGTAATCATGTCATGATAAGTTAATTTACTAGAATTACAAAGCCCATCAAGTTACCTGGTTTACTTTGCTTCTTCGGATATTATTTATTTTGTTAGCGATGTTTTTCTTATTAATATTGGTGATTTTTTTTTTGTTACTGTTACATCTTTATATTCATCTCTCTCACTCTACATTTTTTTTTTTTTTTAATTCTCTCTCCCCCTCTCTTCCTCTCCCCCTCCATTTCCCTTCCCCCACAATCTCTATCTCTCTCTTTTTTTGTCCACCTCTTCTCTCCCCCTCTCACCTCCTTCTCCCTTTTTCCCCTCCCACTTTTTCCTCCCCTCCCTTCCTTTTTCCCCCCTCTTACCAACCAGCCATTATACAAACTAACAGACCTACCTACCTACCTACCTACTAACCTATCTATCTACCTACCAACCAACCTACCTACCTACCTACCTACATATCAACTTATCTACCTACCTACCTACCTACCTACCTACCTACCTACCTACCTACCTACCTACCTACCTACCTACCTACCTACCTACCTACCTACCTACCAACCAACCAACCTACCTACCTACCAACCTACCAACCAACCAACCTACCTACCTACCTACCTACCTACCTACCTACCCACTGTACTCCCCCATCCCACCTCTCCACAAGGAACCCACCAGGTGCTCAAACCATGGCGAAACGTCCGGAAAAGACAGACGCAGAACGAGAGGATGTGGAGCTCGAAGGGGCGGAGAGCCTGTTGGCCAAACTCAAGAAGCAGTACCGGATGATGGAAAGGAACCGAAGGCAATATCGAGACGAGGCTACCGTCCTGCTGGTGCGCCAGAGGTATGAGGGGGGATGGGGGGAGGGACTATGTGTGTGTGTGTGAGAGTAAAGTGCGTGTGTTTATGTTTACGTGGTGGTGATTGTTTTTTTTTTTTTAGTATTATTGTTGTTGTTGTTATCATTGTTATTGCTATTGATATTAATTTTATCAGTATCATTATTGTTATCAACATCATAATCATCATTATTACTATTACTATTGTTATTATTATTATTATTATTATTATTATTATTATTATTTTCATTATTATTCTTATTATTATTGTTGTTGCTATTATCGTTATTATTATAATGATGATAATTATTATTATTATTATTATTATTATTATTATTATTATCATCATCATCATCATTGTTATCATTATCATCTTCATCGTCATTACTATTATTTACTCTTTGCTGTCAACAGTAAGATCGAGGCATAGTTGTGAGGTGATTGTATGAGTAAGGTTATGGGTGTTCGGAAAGTTCGTTTTTTTTTTCTTTCTTTCTTTCTTTCTTTTGATAA
>NC_061830.1:36390933-36395933 GCF_019202785.1 Penaeus chinensis
CAGCTTCTGTTGTTCGTGATTTTGAGTCTTACTGATTGACCCTTTGTGGCTTAACTGTATATATTGATATTAGGTTCTTTTATAGTTTTCACAGAATGTGATTCGACTAAACTGTACTAACTGATCCTTCGTAGCTCACTTTTAGGACACTTAAATAGGCTAAAAGAATGGTTATAATATGGCCGCGCTCCTATGTAGTAACAAACGTACTTACTCGTATTTTCTAGCGAGTCTTGTTTATTTTGCTGACACACCCTTATTTCAGCGGTATAGCGCACGTATTTCATGTTTATTCAGTTGCTCGGTGTTGCGAGTATTTTGCTAATCTGAGTCGTTCGTATGTGATAATCAGTCCAAAATGGAAGGAACCATATAGTAATAATGTTGAATATTTGTATATGATACGCAAATACTACAGGCTAAATATAGTTCCCTTCGTGGCTGCCCCGATAGTGTTACGTGACGAAAATACCTCTAAACCCCTTTCGTGATACAGCAAATATCACACTGTAAATACCATTCTTTATTTCCCCAACATCACCCCGTGAAATAATTTTCTACCACAAGACATCCCTTTGCTCGTTTTCTTGTAATAACAACCTTCCAATAAACCTTTACATCACTTTATTCATCCTAAACAAATCTCAACAACACTCTTTTCCCCAGGCCGACGTGGAGAGCGCCGACGAAGCAGTGGAGCTCCTAGAGGCGGACCTCAGGCGAGCAGGAAGAGACGCTGACGGAGATGAAGACGGCGACTCAGGAGCTCTTCGACATGATGCAGTGCGACCCGCAGCCGGTGGTGGCCATCGTAGGTGAGTGTGGGAAGGGTCGATGATAAGCGTAGATGGTTAATGGTTGTTTGCGGATCAGTGATGGAAAGAGGTAGGTGTTTGATTGTTAGGGGTAGTCTGTGGATAGGTGGATGTAGATGGATGATTATTAAAGGTATATTGTTAATGATTATAGGTAGATTAATATATTCTTAACCATGGATACATTCTAATCACTGGATATTTATTAACATTATTTATTATATATATTACTGAGATATTACAACTCATATAATCAGTAATAGACAGTTGTAAACAGTAGATTATTGATTGGTGCAGAGTTTAACAAGTGTGAAGTAACCTAATAAATATCATCATCATTAGGCAATTATTGTACAATTGAAAAGGAATCAGTAATTATGTCACTGCGATAACTGTATCACTGTATGATTATCATTGTCATTGTATTTACATAATATTGGACCATGGTACATACTTTTAAGATTAAGAATGCCATTGCAAGAACATAATATAATCAAACATTTACTCTAGTAACATTACTGTGCAGGTAAATGTTTAGTACGGGATAATAGCTATAATGAACACGATATAATTAATGTTACTTATGACAACATGATTAATAGTTATTGCTGCTAAACATTCGTCACCTAAATTTGTGGGTCTTAACCTTTTTAGATTCACGGACCCCTTTAAGAATCTGATGATAGCTATGGATACCCTTTATCAGAAGTATTTACACAATCACAGCTTTGCGTGTAATGTGTATAATGTACCTTTATTTACATAAACTTATTTGCCTCGTGCATATATGGGATACACACAGTATTATTCAACTTTAGAATTTTAAAAAAAATATATATATATTTGTATAAACACACTAATATAAATGTTTTTATATCTGATCGTGACGGACCCCCTGAAACTCATCCGTGGACCCTAGATTATGAACCCCGCACCACTTTGATAATTACAACTGATAATAAGTGCTGCCTGATTAACGACTCATTAAATTACTTCAAAAATTACTCCAACATAAACACTAATATGAAAGATGTTTCTGTAATTACGAAAACATTCACTATCACTGGTATCCCCAACAACGTAATCATCAACATTACAGTTACTTTGAAAATCTTTCCCTCCTAAATGAAAGGCATTACGGTCACTTCGAAAACTGCCACCACATGACCATTCAGTTGCTCCCAAAATCACCACATAATTACCAAGATCACTATTACATCATATAGAAACTGCCACCCACAAAATGCTAAACCTAAAAGTCAACCCACCAAACATTCCCCCAAATTACGTCCGTGTCTCATCCCAAGGTGGAGGAGAAATCACCAGCGCGTCTGTGTCCGTCTACCTCTCCGTGGTAGAACAACGTGTCCACGAAGTCCTGCAGTTGAGACAGTTCCTGCTGGCGGAGGAGCTGGGTCCAGGATCAGGGTTCGGAGACGACGTCCCACACGACGATGGATCCGAAGGGAGGTCTTCATCGGCCTCGTCCACGCGCTTTGTCCTTCCCATTGGAAAACCCCAGTGAGTTATTGTTTTGGACTTCTTGCTGTGAGAGAAACGTTGCGAAAAAAAGTAATGATCATAACTGAAAACTCGGCCTATCTGTCATATGAGAGGAATGTAGGGGAAAGATACTAATGAACACGGTTTTAAATTTCATATGTTGCTTACAGAAATGCATGGTGAAAATATTTTTAAAATGTTATTATCACTCAGGAGTTTACACTACTCTTTTCTAGATCACATTTCCCTCCGCAGGTTGAGCCACGCTGCACATGCCAACGACGAGGAGCCAGTAAACGGAGGTCCTCTCACCCATGTGGACCTCATGTCCAACATGAGGAGGTTCATTCCAGATTCAGGCGATAATTAGGGGGTAGTCAGACGCAGTTATATATTTATAAATATTAATACGAGTAGATACTGAAATTTAGATAGATAGATAGATAGATAGATAGATAGATAGATAGATAGATATAGAGAGTAATCGTTTGTCTGTTCGACAAACTACATAAGGATAGAAAACTGACATGAAATCACGTCTTACAGGCTGAAATAAGATACACTCTGAAGGCAGATACGAAAACAATAAATGCAAAGATATACACGAGAACGGAAAAAAAAAGAAAAAAAGAAGCGGAGATAGAAGAGAGAGAATGGGGGAGAAGTATGATAAAAAAAAAAAGAAACATACGGAAAGAAGAGAGGAATTTTTTTTTTTTTTTATGTCTGTGTTTGTGTGTAACCTACTAGTGTTTATTACTTGTGTAACTAACACTTTATTCTAAAATCTACACACCCTCTGTAATACTAGTTCCTTAGATAAATAAATAATATGACAACCATAATCATTACCATTGCTGTACCATCATTAATACAACCGTTAACCTTTTTTGTTGGATGTTAGTTGATAATATCATTGCCTTTGTTGTCTGTTTTTGGCCATTGTTGTTATCGTTATATACCAGTATCGGGAAGTATGGTATATGCACAACTGAGATATTTCCGTTGATACCTGTTCGTATATATAAGCAGTTGAAAGAGAGGCCAGGAAGATGTATGGAAATGGATCAGATCAATTATTAAAATGTTATACTATAAAGTTGGACAGAAGAGGTATAGTTAAACGGTATTAATTTCAGCAAATGCACTGATACAAATAAGAAAACACTTGAAGTTATTTTACAAACCGTATGCTTATTTCTTTTATATATACCCGAGGTCTCAGCCAAGTGACGTCAGTGTATTCAAAATAGTTGTTAAAAGTTTAAGATACAAAATGAATCTCTTGTGCAACCTGTAAACGTATTATATCATATTTCATAACTGAAGGCTTGCGTATATAAATCCGATAAACATTATTTTTTTAAATACAAATTTTCTTCTAGTCACGATGACTTATTACTTATCATTATTATACGTTATCTTTTCTCAGCGTTATTGGTACTATTATATTCATTATGATTAGTATTTCGTCATTCAATATTATTGCTACTCATTATACTTATAATGATCATCAGTCATCACTGAAATTATCATTAGTATATCACTGATGCCATGATAATACACTGTATTTATAATGGCGAAGCTAATGAAGATATTCATAATTATTGTTAATAGTATTTTATTTATGTTTATCTGCTGTTGTTTTTTCGTTGAAATTTGCATTACTGCTGTTATCTTCATTATCATTTAATTTGTTATTCTTCTTATTATTATCATCGTCGTCGCCATCGTTATTAACATTATTATTATTGTTATTATTAATGTTATCATTATTATTATTATTATTATTATTATTATTGTTGTTGTTGTTATTATTATTATCATATCCCGTATTTAGGATACTGCACAGGTGTACCTTCTGTCTACGTCTGCGTATTCTAGCCCAGCTATGAACCCTCCTGTGGTGCTGCAAAATATTGTTTTTCTATACACAACAAGCGCATCCTGATCTGTTCCCAGACTGTAGGGACGTAAAGTGTTGCATTCATATACATCATTGTCAATTTCAAGATGCTCATTGATAACTATAAGGGTGTACATCCTAAGTATAGCAGAGTGGACTGTCGTAGGGAGGGGGGGGGGGTTGGGTGATACACTAGCATTCCAATTTCCATGGTGGAATAAATCGTCAAGGTAGGGTCTTACTAAGGGATATTTTAGCACTGGGGGTACGTACCTGTCTCTTACTTGTAGCCGTGATTTTGAGTATGAGCGTATTGTCACTCAGAGTTGGCTCCGCTAATTTGTATTTGTCTTTGGAAGTTCGTTAGACAAAGGGGTTTCTCTGACTGCTTTAATTTAACACCAAATATGGTATTGTATTCTTTCGTAAAAAGAGGGCAACCCTCGTTCTTCTAAGGGACTGAGATTAATGGTCATAGCTTCATTCCATATAATCTTTTAAACTGGCTACCTCTGATCAGGGGGGTCAATTGGGGGGGTGGGGGGGAAGTTGCCTCCATAGACTCTGTTTGCCCCCTCAAGGTCTGCCTTGCCCCCCCCACCCCCCACCCCCAAGGGCCACACCCCAACAACTTTTAGAGCTAATTGAATTTGATTACAAACACATACAAACCAGAATAGACTGGTACAGCAACTGGTTATCATCGATCTGTATATATCCTAGTACTGTATATTTATATATAGTAATAACAGATTTACCTCTTAACCGGAAGGTTC